>NW_027184234.1:0-17625 GCF_963966145.1 Tenebrio molitor | reverse complement strand
AGAAAAATTTTTTTGTTCAATTCTCGTTCACGAGGTGCTCGAAGTGTACGTGTGTGAGCAAGTGTTTTTTTCAATAATTATTATTAACTTTTAACGTTTTAACGTGAAAGATGGCCGACGTCGAAAATCAAACAGCATCATCGGTCACCACCGGTTCCGCTGCCACCCCTCAATCCCACGCGAAGAAAGAGAAAAAAGCGAAAAATCCCAGGGCGAAACCGTCCCATCCTCCGACATCCGAGATGGTAAACAACGCCATCAAGGGACTCAAGGAACGCGGAGGATCGTCTCTTCAGGCCATCAAGAAGTTCGTCGCCGCAAATTACAAAGTCGACGCCGAAAAGGTCGCCCCTTTCATCAAGAAATATCTGAAAGGCGCCGTGGCGTCGGGATCTCTGGTTCAGACGAAAGGTAAGGGCGCGTCGGGTTCGTTCAAGCTCGCCTCGTCCACCTCCGGTGGTGCCAAAGTCGCCTCCGCCTCCGACAAGAGGAAACCCGCTTCGTCCGCCGCATCCAAGACGAAAAAATCATCCGCCAAACGTACCGCCGTCGCGACGACTTCCGACAAGGCTTCCTCGAAGACAGCCAAAAAACAAGCCTCCCCCAAAGCGAAGAAGACTGCTGCCGAAAAGAAGAGCGCCGTCGCTGCCTCCGCCGCCGCAGCGAAAGCCAAGAAATCGGCCGCCTCCTCGGCAGAAAAGAAAACTAGAGCCGCCCCGAAACCCCGATCGCCTTCCAAAGCGAAGAAATCTAACAAGGCTGGTCCGACTAAAAAACCCAAAGCACCCAAACCCAAGACAGCCAAAGCCATTCCTGTCAAGGTGAAAAAGGCCGCTTCGCCGAAGAGGAAAAAGTGAGAAACGTGGATGGATACTCGACTCATGTTCGTTCGGCTGTGCCTCGTTCCGACGTCATCATCGTACTACCGGCAACGGGGCACGCACAAATGGCCCTTTTCAGGGCCACACGATAATCTACGACGAAAAAAAGAAATAAAACTATCCTTACGGCGAAACCAAATAAAATAGATAGCATCAGCTGGCAGGTAGGTGATGACAGGATGCAATAAAATTTTACGAACGACCGCAACCCAACCCGAATCGAGAGGACCGACCGATTATTGACATTTTTATTTTATTCATTTCCGGTTGAAGGGCGATATATTTTTTTTTTTGCCTGTAAAGTTTGAGGTTCTGAAAAGAACCGATTTTTTTGTTATAAAATTCGTGTTTCGTGTTGTTCTTCCGAAACACGATGTGGAAAAATTTAAGCGCGTTCACCCCGAATACGTCTGGCAAGTTGGATGTCCTTTGGCATGATGGTTACACGTTTGGCGTGGATGGCGCACAAATTCGTGTCCTCGAACAGACCGACCAAGTAAGCTTCGCTCGCTTCCTGGAGGGCCATCACGGCGGAGCTTTGGAAGCGCAAATCGGTTTTGAAATCCTGAGCGATCTCCCTCACCAAACGTTGAAAGGGAAGCTTGCGGATGAGCAACTCGGTACTTTTCTGGTAACGACGGATCTCACGCAGAGCCACGGTACCAGGTCTGTAACGGTGGGGCTTCTTGACGCCGCCAGTGGCGGGAGCGCTTTTCCTGGCCGCTTTGGTAGCCAGTTGTTTCCTGGGGGCTTTTCCTCCGGTGGACTTGCGTGCGGTCTGCTTGGTCCTGGCCATTTCGAATGAAACGAATGAAAAACAAAACTGACAATTATTAAAATCGACTCTGACGATCGTTAGACGTGCACGCGTCGAAAGGTAAACGGGTACTAAAAATTCCGCCATATTAAATTGTACTTTTATACGTGAACAAAGTCAACGGCTGACTTCGTCGATTGGTCGATGGTGAACCGTTGAATCTATATAAGGCTCCGTTAGTTGAAATTTTGCGGTAGTTGACTTCCTAGGGACGAGGTGTGCAGGTATTTTGTGTCAGTTGAAATAATCTGAAAAGATGACCGGTCGCGGTAAAGGAGGCAAAGGATTGGGAAAAGGAGGAGCGAAGCGTCATCGCAAAGTCCTGCGTGACAACATCCAGGGCATCACGAAACCCGCTATCAGAAGATTGGCTCGTCGTGGCGGCGTGAAACGTATTTCCGGTTTGATCTACGAAGAAACTCGCGGAGTCCTGAAAGTGTTCTTGGAAAATGTCATCCGAGATGCCGTCACCTACACGGAACACGCCAAACGTAAAACCGTGACAGCGATGGACGTCGTCTACGCTTTGAAACGTCAAGGACGCACCCTCTACGGTTTCGGAGGTTAATTTCCTGGCGCTCTTCACCGTTCGAGAAAACCAGAATAAAATACGAAATACAAAATCGGTTCTTTTCAGAACCACAAAATAAAAATAAGAGGAAAAAAAAGAAACATGATGTTCTTTCGAGAAACAACGGACAATTATTACTAACTGACTACCTGATAAATGTACCAAGATCGTAAACACCCCTTGCTTTCCTTTTGGCATTGCAGTCGTAAATGATAATAATACAAAAAGAAAAGATGCATCGGTCATTTTACGAAAAAAAAAAGCTATAGTGGCCCTGAGAAGGGCCGATATTTTGAGTTTTCGCCACGGAGATGGATCGATCGTTCGTTTAAGGTTTCTTCTCGGTTTTTTTGGGTAAAAGTACGGCCTGAATGTTGGGTAAGACACCGCCTTGGGCGATCGTAACTCCGGACAGGAGTTTGTTCAATTCCTCGTCGTTTCTGATGGCCAGCTGCAGATGACGCGGTATAATACGTGTCTTCTTGTTGTCACGGGCAGCGTTTCCTGCCAATTCTAGAACTTCGGCGGCTAAGTACTCCATGACGGCGGCCAAATAGACGGGAGCTCCTGCACCGACGCGTTCCGCGTAATTTCCTTTTCTGAGAAGACGATGTATCCTACCCACCGGAAACTGGAGACCGGCACGGCTCGAACGGGATTTCGCTTTTCCCTTCACTTTACCTCCTTTACCGCGACCTGACATTTTAAGTTCGTTCGTTAGACACCACGAGAAGTAATAAAACTGACGGACGGGACTCGTCGATTGTAAAAGCTGGTAGCTGTGCTTCGAATTTATAGCCTCCGTGATAGGAGAATAGGACGTGACGATTGGTGGGAGCCCGTTTTCAGGTGGGGTTCTGGTGAACACACTACCTATCAGAAAGGTGGTGGTGCAAAGTTAACGCACGCACACGAGTCAGAGCAGTTCGCGAGTTTGTTGAATCGAATTGAATTGAAAAATGCCGCCGAAGACAAGTGGTAAGGCAGCCAAGAAGGCCGGGAAAGCTCAGAAGAACATTTCCAAGAGCGACAAAAAAAAGAAGCGCAGGAGGAAGGAGAGCTATGCCATCTACATCTACAAGGTGTTGAAACAAGTCCATCCCGACACCGGTATCTCTAGTAAGGCTATGAGCATAATGAACAGTTTCGTGAACGACATCTTCGAACGTATCGCCGCTGAAGCTTCCCGTCTGGCACACTACAACAAACGTTCGACGATCACCAGCAGAGAAATTCAAACTGCCGTGCGTCTGTTGTTGCCCGGTGAGTTGGCCAAGCACGCCGTCTCCGAAGGTACCAAAGCCGTCACCAAGTACACCAGTTCGAAATAGATGTTTTTCGTTTTCGACACATTTATAAACGGTTCTTTTCAGAACCACAAAAACTCTCGAACAAAAAAGAAAAAGACGTGAAACAGCGATTTTTAATTAACTTTTATTATGTCATTATTATTATTATTAGGTTTCATGCATTATCGGTATTTTGCACCCATGCCTATCCAACTTGTAGTTATGTGGTTATTGTATTCGAAATAATTTAGTTGATTGAGGTTATGTTATGAATAAATTTCTATTTTGCCAGAATACAACTCTTCGGAAGAAGAAATCAAATAAACAATCGTACATCTGCTGAACAACCTAGTTGATGGTTGATGGATTTGCATTACCCAGCATATAGCCTAAATGTTCATCTTTAGTGAAATTAAAATTACTTAGCTTTTTTAAGAAAGAAAAAATTAGAACGAATTCTCATCGAAAAAACCGCGATTCCTACAAATGATACAGATGGTTTTGTAGTCGCGTATGTTATTGAATACAATGAGCCGACATTTTTCCGACTCTTTGTTTCATCGAAAACGTTGTTGACATTAGCAAGGAACGTTAAGGATTCCCTGAAACAGACAATTTCACTGTTTTGGAATAGCAGTATGTGCAAATGAGAGGACAGAAGACTTTGAAAAAAGGAGTGAACAAAACTGTACTTTAGTACAGAATGTTATGTTTATTTTAATTTCAATTGTTCCTGTTTTAATGAGATTTTTTATGTTCCTAAATCATTTTCTATTTTTTTTTTCATTAGAGAAGAGTTATTGTCGAGTTATTATCTCTACCTAGCATAAAAATTAAAATACTTTGCAACATTACGTTATTATACATTGCATATCTGACATAAAATACTTGCAAAAATTACTTAGCTAATTAATATTACGCATGACAACTCACATTATTTACTTTGCAAAACATTATAGAATACATAACAGATAATTGTGACCCTGTGTATTGTTCATTGGAATTAAAATAAAAAAAACGTGATTTCGTCAATCGCCGTTATTTGCGACTTCAGGCAACTGTCGCTAAGAGCTATTTTTGTTTCTCCGTTCAATTTCCCGATAAAATCGTCGACTTAGTTATTAACTAAGTTCTTCAGTTAGGTGGTATCAACAATACCACAATAGCCATGTTGCCGGAGTTTTTTGATAAAAGACTTGCTAGTTGGAATACAGAAAATATTTACCAAACACCTATTCACGATAATAAACCGGGGCACTATTGTGGGTTTTCGGTTGGTTTTATATTATATTAGGTACTCACCCTTCGTAACGTGTCTCCACGAAAAAACGTCACTTTCACACTAACCACCTTTCGTTTTAACTCTCGCGACGATAACTGAAATGTTGACGCGCGCCGGACAGATTCACGGACATACAACCACCCACCCACCCCGCGCCCCGGTTTCCGTCTGGACTGGTTCTGTCGTCCGAGTGAGTGCCAAAAATTAGCGTTCGTCTATTAAATGATTGTCGGATGATGATTATTGACGGACACTTTTATCGCACCCGATCACACTTTAGTTACTACCTACGTTTAGTATCGACGACGCATCGTTTCGATTATTGAAATTCGAATTGAATTTTTTTTTTTTCTAGTTTTCGACGTAGATTCGCGTGACACAAATATTATGAGCCTTTTTGGATCGATTTCGTGTGCATCACGCCATTTCTACGGGCGAACGTGAATGTGTGATGTTGACGTGATGGAAGCAACGTTTAGGCAATCCGCATTACGTATTACTATCAATTATATTTTAAACGAATGAAAACTTCAATTCAGAAGTGTGATAATCCCGATCCATTCAAGTTTTGTTAATTTTAGATTAAAAATGCGTGAGTATTGTACTATTGCTAACGATGCCAAAACATCGCATATTCAATGTAAAAAGAACAAGAGCAACGGGCCATTAAGTTAATTTAAAAATAACTCGTACCGGATAAGTCGAATACGTATCCAGGGAAAATTTATTAATTTTAAAATTGACCGGCGGAAACAGGTTCTCGCCTCCCACCACTTTTGTGTAGCGGCCGCCAAATCAATTTTGTTTTTATATAATTGATTCAAAAAATTGAAATTCACGCATAGTTATCTGTGCCTGAAGTGGGTCATTTTCATTGCATTGTTAGTAAGATCGAAACCATAGAAACCATACAAAACGCATACGACTATTTCTGTTTTTCATTTCACGCACTGTTTTTTATTAGTTACCTAGCAACATGGTCACTGCATTGAAACTTCAGAGTTCCTTCAAAAATTTGAATTTTTAATTTCAATTTTTTGAATCAATGATTTAATATAAAAATAACTATTGTGGAAAACAGCAAAAAATAAAATAATACCACTAATTGGCGGCTGGTCAGGATAGACCTAACGTTCGAAATTTAGAAAAATATTTTTTTTATTTTAATACTGTTACTTTTCTAATGAAGTGCGAAATAAGTTGTGCCCCATAGCTATCTTTTTTATTTTTCACTACGACAATTACAAAGTGTTGATATTCACAACTTTTCGTGAGCACTTCGATAGAAATGAACAAGAACGCAGGAAAATTCCACACCGAATATTAATATTCTGTCTTGGCCCATGTTTACTTTTATCTACCGCAAAACAAAATGTTCGGATTTGTCAGGGGTATTCTGATTTAAAAAAAGAAGAACATTTGACGAATATTTTAAGTCTCAAACGTTTGGAAAATAATGCAACAACAATTCATAGACTACAAAAAAGCCTATGATTCAGTACCACATTCATGGTTAATTAAAATTCTTAAAATTTATAAAATTAATATTAAATTAAATCACCTTCTTTATATGGATGACATAAAACTTAACAATAACTGAAAATCAATCAATATGTCGTGGTCATTACGAAAATTTAGAATATATAACTAAAGAAGGAGAAATCATTAAAAATTTAAATAAAGGAGAATTTTATAAATATTTAGGTATTAATCAATCAAATCAAATTAAATCTATTCTTTTGGTGTTATAAAATGGTCCAAAACTAATTTAAAGAATATAAATATTCAAACTAGAGTTCTCTTTACAAAATTTTGTAAACATCACCCCAAATCTGCTGTTGAAAGATTTAATTTACCACGCGAAAATGGTGGTAGGGGTTTTTCAAATCTAGAAATTCTACAACACAATCAAATTGCTTCACTAAAAAATTATTTTCTCAATAGAGCTCGTGATATGACACTATAGCAAATATAAAACAAAAGTCTTTACATGGGAGATATTTTAAAGAGCTGAGGGTTTTATATTTGCAATACAAGATCTTGCACCGTTTTGGCTCACAGCGAATATAAAAAACGTCATGATATATTCGCAAAAATTATACACATGAATTTAGCAGTTAAATTCAATTTATTAAAGGATACACAACCACATTACATTTATAAACCAGAAAGTTGTTTAGAAAATGACAATTACAAATTATATTTTGATCGCACAGTTTTAACTGACATTCACATTCAGCATAACAGACCAGACATTATTATTTTAAATAAACAACAAAAGCAAGCATATCTTTTAGATATAGCTGTTCCAAATTCACAAATATAACACAGACATATAATACAAAAATTAATAAATATATTATTATAATTTCAGCAACAGGAATAGTACCGCAATCTCTTTTTAAAAATTTAAAAATTTTGGACTTAGAGAACACATAAAACACAAAAAAGTCAAAATGTGGAGGCGAGACGCCGGTAATTATGTTGATAAGCACTGCACTACTGCCGCCGGGTGGAGGTGGGATACGAAAAGAAGATGCTCTCACTGCTCTCACTCACAATAAGTTCGGAAAAACCGAATTTTATTATCGTATTTAATTGACGTCACAGTTACTTTGGCGAAACAGGAGCTCGCTTTTCGAAGGCATGATGAAAAAGACAGACGAATCAATTTGATATATAAAACCTAACAGGAACGGCTGGTCCATGAGGTCATTTGGGTAATGACCCCCTAAAAAATAAAGGTTTTACCCAACACCAGCCGCGACTGCAATGTACACAAGACTATGACTGCTACATATTATGTTATTTCAACCAAATCAGAAGTACAATAATTTTGAAAAGTAAGTGCAATGTATACTTCTAAATCTATCTAAATTTATTAATATGTAATTTTTTTCAAAACTATCGATCTTTCTTTGAAACATTTTCAATTCACAATTCACTGTTGGAAGCGCTGTACTTTTTAGTATAAATACGTATACGAAAAATTAAAATAATAGTTGAATTAACACATCGTTAAATGTTACGAGGAACATAGTTTTTTGGATTACACAGCAAAATCTTGGAATTTCAGTCCGATATTACTCCATTGAGTCTTTGGACTCACAAATAAATACCTCGAAAAGCCGACAAACATCTGTCTAGAACTTTTCTAGTAACCAGAGGGTATCGTAAACGACCCGTGTTTAGACCTCTTTCGTGAAAGTGACCGACCGCCGGCGCCGCTCGATTTCGTCATAAATCTCAGCCGTACCCCCCACGATAATTGACAAGTCTGTCATACAGCCCTACCATTTAAAACCTTTATTCTCTTCGTTTTAAAAATAGTTTCGCATGGTTTTTCTCTCTTCTCGTTTTACAATGGTCCAGTGACTAATAAATGAGTGTTGTGTTATGAGTTTGTTCGAGCTCAAAAAAACGTGGTTCGAAATTGTTTAACGTTTAACGAATGGTAAGTTATTCTAGTTTTTATGTTGGTCTTAACGTGTTAGGGGCCAAGAATACAACATTGTCTGTCCATTATAACATAGAACTGATATGTTGAATTCAGATCTCTAATTATTTAAAAACCAAAAAAATAAAGCAGCAGTCAAAGTGGCATGTACGCGTAACCTAATATATATTTTTTTTACATTAAAAGATCGCCGTCTTCCTCGTCGCACTTACGACATTTGCATATGTTATCTTTGTTAAACTCACGGAAGGAATATAATGAACCGGTCACCCGTCCAAGTGCTGACCGCTGCCCGCGTGGCTTACCTTCGGTGATCGAACGACAACCTTTACCGTTTGACGAGTTTTTATTCTGCAATTGTTTACAATTAATCGACAAAAAAAATTGTTTTCTTAATTATCTAGTACTTAAAGCTATGAATCTACATTATACGGGTCTGTGCATGTTTCCGAATACCTGCACGAAAAACAAATCGGTTCGGTGGTTGCTATGGATTTCAAAAAAAAACAAAAAGTGTTGGGGGGCAACGGCACGCGGTGTTCCCAAGCGGTCACCCATCCAAGTACTGACCGCGCCCGACGTTGCTTAACTTCGGTGATCGGACGAGAACCGGTGCTTTTCAACGTGGTATGGCCGTTGCCGTGGTGTTTAGGTGTGATCGTTGGTGTAAAATATATTGCTTTTAACATTCCGATGCACGAATATGAACATCAAAACGCGATGCGTTTCGTTTCCGTATGCACTTACCCTCTGACGACCGACGTCGGACCGAACTAACGGGAAATCCCACAACAACCACCACGTCACGCTCTAACGACAAGAGAGACTACTAGACGGACTGGCGATCTCCCGCGTCGCACATTTTTCGACCGCCGGCGGCGGTGGAAAATCCAGAATTTCACCCCACCTACCGCGCTGCTTGCTCCGACGACGACGAGATTCCCACATTTGGATCGACCGAAATATGTAAGTAATATCAGGAAGTTCCGATTTTCGAGAGGAGACCTGTGTTTCTATTTACCTATCTATAATAATTATCGTTATAATCATCATATCATTATTATTATTATTAACATTATTATTTATTACCATTATTATTATTATTATTATTATTTATCGTCCCTCGGATTCGGCGATCTTCGAAAATCCAAGTTGGACCGTTAGACATTCGAACGCGGTGTGCGTGGCTGACGAGTTGTTATTTTTGGCGTTTTTTCTTCGATCTTCACCCCGACTTCGGACGACGCAGGTCGGACACGAAATTACGAAGAGAGAAAGACGGAAGAAAGGAAGAAAACCTGAAGATCCGTCGAAGAAAATATCGGAAAACTCGTAGGTGCGGCATCGGTCGGACGATGAAGACCGTCTCCTTTCGGATGATCCTCTCGACGGACTTTCGGCCGTCCCGAAGGGTCCGGACGGCAACGGGACCCGTCGTCGACTCGTCCCGTTTCAACTTCCGCCGAAAACGATCGACCTGAACGTCGGAGAGGCGGTTCGCGGCATCCTGTTGTCGGAATTGCCTCGGTTCGAACACCAGGTCCTTTCTGTGCTTCGACCGTTTCGGAAGCGTTTGGCGACGCGAAGATGTCGTAAAATCGAGAAGGTGGCGCGGTATTCCGGGAAGAGATGGACCAATATTTCGGCGAACGAAATATGGATTCCCGGAATCGACGCGTCTACCCCGCACCGCCGACGTAAACCGTCGGTCCCGAATCGAAACCGTGACGACCCGGATTTAGGGCTGGTGGTTGGAGGGGCGTGTACCTGATTCGAAACCCACCGACGTTCCGAGACGAACTTCGCTATCTCCAGGGAAACTTCGGAAACCGAGTTCGGCCAGCTTGATCACACGGTGGCGATGGTGATCGAGGAAAGAGGACGATGCCATCACGCGGGCAACGATTCCGAGGCCTGCAATTTCTTCGACGGCGGACGCGGTGCGCGTTCAGTCTTCCGTCCGCAGTGGCGACTATTTTATAAAGACTTAGAAAATTTTTTTGTTCAATTCTCGTTCACGAGGTGCTCGAAGTGTACGTGTGTGAGCAAGTGTTTTTTCAATAATTATTATTAACTTTTAACGTTTTAACGTGAAAGATGGCCGACGTCGAAAATCAAACAGCATCATCGGTCACCACCGGTTCCGCTGCCACCCCTCAATCCCACGCGAAGAAAGAGAAAAAAGCGAAAAATCCCAGGGCGAAACCGTCCCATCCTCCGACATCCGAGATGGTAAACAACGCCATCAAGGGACTCAAGGAACGCGGAGGATCGTCTCTTCAGGCCATCAAGAAGTTCGTCGCCGCAAATTACAAAGTCGACGCCGAAAAGGTCGCCCCTTTCATCAAGAAATATCTGAAAGGCGCCGTGGCGTCGGGATCTCTGGTTCAGACGAAAGGTAAGGGCGCGTCGGGTTCGTTCAAGCTCGCCTCGTCCACCTCCGGTGGTGCCAAAGTCGCCTCCGCCTCCGACAAGAGGAAACCCGCTTCGTCCGCCGCATCCAAGACGAAAAAATCATCCGCCAAACGTACCGCCGTCGCGACGACTTCCGACAAGGCTTCCTCGAAGACAGCCAAAAAACAAGCCTCCCCCAAAGCGAAGAAGACTGCTGCCGAAAAGAAGAGCGCCGTCGCTGCCTCCGCCGCCGCAGCGAAAGCCAAGAAATCGGCCGCCTCCTCGGCAGAAAAGAAAACTAGAGCCGCCCCGAAACCCCGATCGCCTTCCAAAGCGAAGAAATCTAACAAGGCTGGTCCGACTAAAAAACCCAAAGCACCCAAACCCAAGACAGCCAAAGCCATTCCTGTCAAGGTGAAAAAGGCCGCTTCGCCGAAGAGGAAAAAGTGAGAAACGTGGATGGATACTCGACTCATGTTCGTTCGGCTGTGCCTCGTTCCGACGTCATCATCGTACTACCGGCAACGGGGCACGCACAAATGGCCCTTTTCAGGGCCACACGATAATCTACGACGAAAAAAAGAAATAAAACTATCCTTACGGCGAAACCAAATAAAATAGATAGCATCAGCTGGCAGGTAGGTGATGACAGGATGCAATAAAATTTTACGAACGACCGCAACCCAACCCGAATCGAGAGGACCGACCGATTATTGACATTTTTATTTTATTCATTTCCGGTTGAAGGGCGATATATTTTTTTTTTGCCTGTAAAGTTTGAGGTTCTGAAAAGAACCGATTTTTTTGTTATAAAATTCGTGTTTCGTGTTGTTCTTCCGAAACACGATGTGGAAAAATTTAAGCGCGTTCACCCCGAATACGTCTGGCAAGTTGGATGTCCTTTGGCATGATGGTTACACGTTTGGCGTGGATGGCGCACAAATTCGTGTCCTCGAACAGACCGACCAAGTAAGCTTCGCTCGCTTCCTGGAGGGCCATCACGGCGGAGCTTTGGAAGCGCAAATCGGTTTTGAAATCCTGAGCGATCTCCCTCACCAAACGTTGAAAGGGAAGCTTGCGGATGAGCAACTCGGTACTTTTCTGGTAACGACGGATCTCACGCAGAGCCACGGTACCAGGTCTGTAACGGTGGGGCTTCTTGACGCCGCCAGTGGCGGGAGCGCTTTTCCTGGCCGCTTTGGTAGCCAGTTGTTTCCTGGGGGCTTTTCCTCCGGTGGACTTGCGTGCGGTCTGCTTGGTCCTGGCCATTTCGAATGAAACGAATGAAAAACAAAACTGACAATTATTAAAATCGACTCTGACGATCGTTAGACGTGCACGCGTCGAAAGGTAAACGGGTACTAAAAATTCCGCCATATTAAATTGTACTTTTATACGTGAACAAAGTCAACGGCTGACTTCGTCGATTGGTCGATGGTGAACCGTTGAATCTATATAAGGCTCCGTTAGTTGAAATTTTGCGGTAGTTGACTTCCTAGGGACGAGGTGTGCAGGTATTTTGTGTCAGTTGAAATAATCTGAAAAGATGACCGGTCGCGGTAAAGGAGGCAAAGGATTGGGAAAAGGAGGAGCGAAGCGTCATCGCAAAGTCCTGCGTGACAACATCCAGGGCATCACGAAACCCGCTATCAGAAGATTGGCTCGTCGTGGCGGCGTGAAACGTATTTCCGGTTTGATCTACGAAGAAACTCGCGGAGTCCTGAAAGTGTTCTTGGAAAATGTCATCCGAGATGCCGTCACCTACACGGAACACGCCAAACGTAAAACCGTGACAGCGATGGACGTCGTCTACGCTTTGAAACGTCAAGGACGCACCCTCTACGGTTTCGGAGGTTAATTTCCTGGCGCTCTTCACCGTTCGAGAAAACCAGAATAAAATACGAAATACAAAATCGGTTCTTTTCAGAACCACAAAATAAAAATAAGAGGAAAAAAAAGAAACATGATGTTCTTTCGAGAAACAACGGACAATTATTACTAACTGACTACCTGATAAATGTACCAAGATCGTAAACACCCCTTGCTTTCCTTTTGGCATTGCAGTCGTAAATGATAATAATACAAAAAGAAAAGATGCATCGGTCATTTTACGAAAAAAAAAAGCTATAGTGGCCCTGAGAAGGGCCGATATTTTGAGTTTTCGCCACGGAGATGGATCGATCGTTCGTTTAAGGTTTCTTCTCGGTTTTTTTGGGTAAAAGTACGGCCTGAATGTTGGGTAAGACACCGCCTTGGGCGATCGTAACTCCGGACAGGAGTTTGTTCAATTCCTCGTCGTTTCTGATGGCCAGCTGCAGATGACGCGGTATAATACGTGTCTTCTTGTTGTCACGGGCAGCGTTTCCTGCCAATTCTAGAACTTCGGCGGCTAAGTACTCCATGACGGCGGCCAAATAGACGGGAGCTCCTGCACCGACGCGTTCCGCGTAATTTCCTTTTCTGAGAAGACGATGTATCCTACCCACCGGAAACTGGAGACCGGCACGGCTCGAACGGGATTTCGCTTTTCCCTTCACTTTACCTCCTTTACCGCGACCTGACATTTTAAGTTCGTTCGTTAGACACCACGAGAAGTAATAAAACTGACGGACGGGACTCGTCGATTGTAAAAGCTGGTAGCTGTGCTTCGAATTTATAGCCTCCGTGATAGGAGAATAGGACGTGACGATTGGTGGGAGCCCGTTTTCAGGTGGGGTTCTGGTGAACACACTACCTATCAGAAAGGTGGTGGTGCAAAGTTAACGCACGCACACGAGTCAGAGCAGTTCGCGAGTTTGTTGAATCGATTGAATTGAAAAATGCCGCCGAAGACAAGTGGTAAGGCAGCCAAGAAGGCCGGGAAAGCTCAGAAGAACATTTCCAAGAGCGACAAAAAAAGAAGCGCAGGAGGAAGGAGAGCTATGCCATCTACATCTACAAGGTGTTGAAACAAGTCCATCCCGACACCGGTATCTCTAGTAAGGCTATGAGCATAATGAACAGTTTCGTGAACGACATCTTCGAACGTATCGCCGCTGAAGCTTCCCCGTCTGGCACACTACAACAAACGTTCGACGATCACCAGCAGAGAAATTCAAACTGCCGTGCGTCTGTTGTTGCCCGGTGAGTTGGCCAAGCACGCCGTCTCCGAAGGTACCAAAGCCGTCACCAAGTACACCAGTTCGAATAGATGTTTTTCGTTTCGACACATTTATAAACGGTTCTTTTCAGACCACAAAAACTCTCGAACAAAAAAGAAAAAGACGTGAAACAGCGATTTTTAATTAACTTTTATTATGTCATTATTATTATTATTAGGTTTCATGCATTATCGGTATTTTGCACCCATGCCTATCCAACTTGTAGTTATGTGGTTATTGTATTCGAAATAATTTAGTTGATTGAGGTTATGTTATGAATAAATTTCTATTTTGCCAGAATACAACTCTTCGGAAGAAGAAATCAATAAACAATCGTACATCTGCTGAACAACCTAGTTGATGGTTGATGGATTTGCATTACCCAGCATATAGCCTAAATGTTCATCTTTAGTGAAATTAAAATTACTTAGCTTTTTAGAAAGAAAAAATTAGAACGAATTCTCATCGAAAAAACCGCGATTCCTACAAATGATACAGATGGTTTGTAGTCGCGTATGTTATTGAATACAATGAGCCGACATTTTTCCGACTCTTTGTTTCATCGAAAACGTTGTTGACATTAGCAAGGAACGTTAAGGATTCCCTGAAACAGACAATTTCACTGTTTTGGAATAGCAGTATGTGCAAATGAGAGGACAGAAGACTTTGAAAAAAGGAGTGGAACAAAACTGTACTTTAGTACAGAATGTTATGTTTATTTTAATTTCAATTGTTCCTGTTTTAATGAGATTTTTTATGTTTCCTAAATCATTTTCTATTTTTTTTTTCATTAGAGAAGAGTTATTGTCGAGTTATTATCTCTACCTAGCATAAAAATTAAAATACTTTGCAACATTACGTTATTATTACATTGCATATCTGACATAAAATACTTGCAAAATTACTTAGCTAATTAATATTACGCATGACAACTCACATTATTTACTTTGCAAAACATTATAGAATACATAACAGATAATTGTGACCCTGTGTATTGTTCATTGAATTAAAATAAAAAAAACGTGATTTCGTCAATCGCCGTTATTTGCGACTTCAGGCAACTGTCGCTAAGAGCTATTTTTGTTTCTCCGTTCAATTTCCCGATAAAATCGTCGACTTAGTTATTAACTAAGTTCTTCAGTTAGGTGGTATCAACAATACCACAATAGCCATGTTGCCGGAGTTTTTTGATAAAAGACTTGCTAGTTGGAATACAGAAAATATTTACCAAACACCTATTCACGATAATAAACCGGGGCACTATTGTGGGTTTTCGGTTGGTTTTATATTATATTAGGTACTCACCCTTCGTAACGTGTCTCCACGAAAAAACGTCACTTTCACACTAACCACCTTTCGTTTTAACTCTCGCGACGATAACTGAAATGTTGACGCGCGCCGGACAGATTCACGGACATACAACCACCCACCCACCCCGCGCCCCGGTTTCCGTCTGGACTGGTTCTGTCGTCCGAGTGAGTGCCAAAAATTAGCGTTCGTCTATTAAATGATTGTCGGATGATGATTATTGACGGACACTTTTATCGCACCCGATCACACTTTAGTTACTACCTACGTTTAGTATCGACGACGCATCGTTTCGATTATTGAAATTCGAATTGAAATTTTTTTTTTTTCTAGTTTTCGACGTAGATTCGCGTGACACAAATATTATGAGCCTTTTTGGATCGATTTCGTGTGCATCACGCCATTTCTACGGGCGAACGTGAATGTGTGATGTTGACGTGATGGAAGCAACGTTTAGGCAATCCGCATTACGTATTACTATCAATTATATTTTAAACGAATGAAAACTTCAATTCAGAAGTGTGATAATCCCGATCCATTCAAGTTTTGTTAATTTTAGATTAAAAATGCGTGAGTATTGTACTATTGCTAACGATGCCAAAACATCGCATATTCAATGTAAAAAGAACAAGAGCAACGGGCCATTAAGTTAATTTAAAAATAACTCGTACCGGATAAGTCGAATACGTATCCAGGGAAAATTTATTAATTTTAAAATTGACCGGCGGAAACAGGTTCTCGCCTCCCACCACTTTTGTGTAGCGGCCGCCAAATCAATTTTGTTTTATATAATTGATTCAAAAAATTGAAATTCACGCATAGTTATCTGTGCCTGAAGTGGGTCATTTTCATTGCATTGTTAGTAAGATCGAAACCATAGAAACCATACAAAACGCATACGACTATTTCTGTTTTTCATTTCACGCACTGTTTTTTATTAGTTACCTAGCAACATGGTCACTGCATTGAAACTTCAGAGTTCCTTCAAAAATTTGAATTTTTAATTTCAATTTTTTGAATCAATGATTTAATATAAAAATAACTATTGTGGAAAACAGCAAAAAATAAAATAATACCACTAATTGGCGGCTGGTCAGGATAGACCTAACGTTCGAAATTTAGAAAAATATTTTTTTTATTTTAATACTGTTACTTTTCTAATGAAGTGCGAAATAAGTTGTGCCCCAAAGCTATCTTTTTTATTTTTCACTACGACAATTACAAAGTGTTGATATTCACAACTTTTCGTGAGCACTTCGATAGAAATGAACAAGAACGCAGGAAAATTCCACACCGAATATTAATATTCTGTCTTGGCCCATGTTTACTTTTATCTACCGCAAAACAAAATGTTCGGATTTGTCAGGGGTATTCTGATTTAAAAAAAGAAGAACATTTGACGAATATTTTAAGTCTCAAACGTTTGGAAAATAATGCAACAACAATTCATAGACTACAAAAAAGCCTATGATTCAGTACCACATTCATGGTTAATTAAAATTCTTAAAATTTATAAAATTAATATTAAATTAAATCACCTTCTTTATATGGATGACATAAAACTTAACAATAACTGAAAATCAATCAATATGTCGTGGTCATTACGAAAATTTAGAATATATAACTAAAGAAGGAGAAATCATTAAAAATTTAAATAAAGGAGAATTTTATAAATATTTAGGTATTAATCAATCAAATCAAATTAAATCTATTCTTTTGGTGTTATAAAATGGTCCAAAACTAATTTAAAGAATATAAATATTCAAACTAGAGTTCTCTTTACAAAATTTTGTAAACATCACCCCAAATCTGCTGTTGAAAGATTTAATTTACCACGCGAAAATGGTGGTAGGGGTTTTTCAAATCTAGAAATTCTACAACACAATCAAATTGCTTCACTAAAAAATTATTTTCTCAATAGAGCTCGTGATATGACACTATAGCAAATATAAAACAAAAGTCTTTACATGGGAGATATTTTAAAGAGCTGAGGGTTTTATATTTGCAATACAAGATCTTGCACCGTTTTGGCTCACAGCGAATATAAAAAACGTCATGATATATTCGCAAAAATTATACACATGAATTTAGCAGTTAAATTCAATTTATTAAAGGATACACAACCACATTACATTTATAAACCAGAAAGTTGTTTAGAAAATGACAATTACAAATTATATTTTGATCGCACAGTTTTAACTGACATTCACATTCAGCATAACAGACCAGACATTATTATTTTAAATAAACAACAAAAGCAAGCATATCTTTTAGATATAGCTGTTCCAAATTCACACAATATAACACAGACATATAATACAAAAATTAATAAATATATTATTATAATTTCAGCAACAGGAATAGTACCGCAATCTCTTTTAAAAATTTAAAAATTTTGGACTTAGAGAACACATAAAACACAAAAAAGTCAAAATGTGGAGGCGAGACGCCGGTAATTATGTTGATAAGCACTGCACTACTGCCGC
>NW_027184233.1:0-17715 GCF_963966145.1 Tenebrio molitor | reverse complement strand
GTGGGTTTGGGTGTACAGCCGCATTTTCAAAGAACTTCCGTGCAACATCGTGCAGGAATTCTCTGATGGTTGGAAGTTTTGCTTCCCGATGGAGTTGGGTGTTCCTGACGAACCAGGGTGCTTTGAAGGCCGCCCGAAGGAATTTGTTTTGCACGACTTGCAGCTTGTGGAGTTGCGTGTTGCACACGTTTCCCCACACCGCAGAGCCGTACATCATGGCTGGTCTGACTATCGTTCGGTAGATAGTGACTTTGTTCTGTATGGACATCTTACTTCGCCGATTAACCAGCGAATTAAGTTGTCCTAGAACCATCTGAGCGCGAATTTTTGCGTGCTCGAGTTGAGCGTTGAACCGGAGGTGGTTGTCGAAAGTGATGCCGAGGTACCGGGCCTCGGTTTTCCACGGAATGGGACGGTCGAACATGACGATTTCGCCATCCGGTCGGTGACGACGCCGAGTGAAAAGAATCGCACTGCTCTTGTCTGGGTTCACATCGATTCGCCAGCGGCGAAACCATGCCTCCAGACTTTCCACAGCCCTCTGAAGCTGCTCTGAAATTGATTCAGGCGACTCGGAGCGTGTGAGGATCGCGGTGTCGTCTGCGTACAGTGCGATCTTTGTTTCATCGGGTTTGGGAATGTCGGCAGTGAAGATTGCGTACAGGGTCGGTGAAAGTACCGAACCCTGTGGGACGCCTGCCTCAATTTCGCGTACCGTTGAGAGGACGTTACCGATTTTTGCGTGAAATTTGCGGTCCTCGAGAAATGAGTTTAACAATTTGACCATTGCCAGTGACACGCCAGCCGTGTGGAGCTTGTAAACAAGTCCATCATGCCAGACTGTGTCGAAGGCTTTGGCCACGTCGAGAAAAATCGCGCCGGTTGATTCGTTCTGATTTATACCTTGCGATATAAATTCAGTGACGTGAATGAGTTGATCCGCGGTGGAGTGTTTGGGACGGAAACCGAACTGTTCGTCAGGCAAAACGTGGTTCTCATTGGTCGCTCTGACCAGCCGGGTCAGAATGACTTTTTCGAGAACTTTTCCTACATTGGAGAGGAGACTGATGGGGCGATAGTTTTGGGGAAAGAGTAAATCTTTCCCGGGCTTGGGGATGAAGATGACATTCGCGCTTTTCCATCGGGAAGGAAAGTGGCAGAATCGCAGGCTGGCGTTGATTATCGCCGTCAAGGCAACGACTGCCTTGTCCGGCAACAGCTTCAACGCTGTGTTTGGAATTTTGTCTGGCCCGGGTGCCTTTTTCACCTTCAGAGTTCCGATAATTCCTCGGACCTCCTCCGGTGAAGCGGGTGTGTTTGGGGTGTCGTGTTGTCCCGAAAGAATGATTTCGACTTGGCGCTCAATCCAATCGATGTGGTCCAGGTCGGCGTCCACGATGTTTGGTCTGCACTGCAGTTCCAAACTATCAGCGAACGCTTCCGCTTTCTCATCATCCGAGAAGACTAGCCCCAGTGTGCTGTGTATTGGCGGAATTGGTTTTTTGTCCGAACGAAGCGCTTTCGCCATTCTCCAGATCGAGTTGTCCTCCGTCGAGAGTGACTCGAGTTTCCGTTCCCATCGATCATTCCGGTGATCGATGAGCGCGTATTTGACTTCGTTGCCAAGCCGGTTTGCCTCCGTTCTGTCGACGGCGGCGCCAGTTCGGAAAGCATGGCGCCTGGCACGATTTTTTGTTCGAATTAGATCGATGATCCATTGCGGCAAAGTCTCTTTTTGTCGCGGCTCGACCCGATTTCGAGTTGAGTTTGTCATGGCGGTTGTAATTTTTTCCTCGAAAACGCCGGCTGCATTTTCGAGGTCTTCGACCGATTCAATCCGAGGAATCGGCCCGAAGTCGGTTTCCAGAATTTCCGCGAAGAGCGGCCAATTTGTGATTTGAACTTGGGTGTTTAAGTTCTCGTCGTTTGCCTCGTCACCGATGTGCATCAGCACGGGCAAGTGATCTGAATCGAGCGCGTTCACGACGTGAAGTCTCGTTTGAAGGGGGACGTTCTTTAACAGAGCGATGTCGAGTGTGTCGGCGCGGTGGCCAAGCGGAGAGTAGTATGTTGGCTCTGGTGGAGCCTCAACCAGGAGATCGATCGCGTCCGCGAGCTCATACAAAATTCGGCCGTTGCGGTTGGCCACACGGCTACCCCAGGCTTGGTGCTTCGCGTTGAAGTCACCAGCGGCGATGACCGAGGTGCCGGTATCTAAAATTTCAGTGATATCATTTTCCCGCAGCAGAATTCGCGGCGGGTGGTAACATGAGATGATCGTCAATGGACCGTTCGCGGTTTCGACTCTCACAGCGGTGGCCTCCAAGCTCTGGAGAACGGGAAGCGTGATCTGGTAATGTGGAGTTGCGTTTCGCACGTAGATGGCTGTTCCTCCTCCAGGACCGCGGTCGCGGTCGCTGCGATAGAGCACGAACCCCCTGATTTTGGGGTCCGCGACACCGGCCTGCAGTTTGGTCTCTCCGACCAAAATCAAGTCGAGGTCGTGGTCGTCTGCGAAGGTCTCCAGCTCGTTGCGGGAGCCCCGCAAACCGTTCGCATTAAAAAATGCTATCTGCAGCGACCTAACCCTCTCTTGCACTGGCATTTAGCAGTTTGAGAGAAGATTGGGAATGATCGCGAGCACCTTCTTGAGGATCTCCTCGGTGGAGCTCGACGATTGAATCGCGTCCAACAAGTCGAAGACGACTTTTTTGATCGCGGGATTTTGTTTTGGGGGGGCCGATCGGGGGGTTGGGGTCGCGGGCTTCTTGGTTGCAGTTGCATCCGCGAAGCTCTTCGGATCGTTGGTGGTCGCTGCCACTGGTTGTTTGGGGGGGGCAGTGGCAGGGGGTGATTTTTTCGCAGGGGCCGCGGGGGGGGCGGGAGTGCGGTTTTTCGGGGGGTTTTGAGGGGCTTCCCGGGGGGTTTTCTTGCCCAGATATCCTCTTGGGAATCTGGGGCAGCCACGGTAGCTCGCCGTGTGGGGGCCGCCGCAGTTGGCGCATTTGGCCGCAGCGTCGCGGGTCTTTTGACAGGCCCGAGACTCGTGGCTCTCACCGCACTTCACGCACTTCGGCTGTGCGTGACAGTGACGCTGTGAGTGATGGAAGCGCTGGCACTTGTGGCACTGGCTGGGGGTCCCCTTTTTGTGGGGTCGCTCGACGGAGATGATGAGGTGGCACACCGTTTTCAGCTGGAAAATTTGCCCCTTGTCCTTTGGCACCTCAACGAGGACCAGTGGCAGTGGCTTCTTTGTTCTGGTGGAGGTCATCCTGGACACCTTGATCGGCTCCAGGCCTTGGTCCACCAGGTCTGAATGAACATCGTCGAGACCGATCTCGACGGGGACGGTTCTCAGAACGGCTCTGAGCGTTTTCGCCTCGGGAAGAGCGAAAGAGTGAAAGGGGACGTTCCTCTCCTCGAGCAGGAGGGTCAGGGCCCGGAAATCGTCGGAGGTACCCGGATTGACCCGGATACCGTCCACGCAAGGTTTTGCCTTCGTGAAGGCGATGTGTCTCGCTTTCATGCCGCTGGAAATTGACGGCCACTTTGACGCGTCACGGATGATGACTGGCGGGATTTTACTCTCCGCCGGGGGCTTTTGTTGCGCCACTGGTTTGGTGGGCGCGGGCCGGGGTGGCTGGGCCTGAGGGGCCGGGGGATTGCCGTGCTTGGCTTTCTTGGGTGCCTCCGCTGATGGAGGCTCCCTGCTGGGACCAGACTTGACTGTCTGGACCTGGGGGGTGGGAGGAGAGGTACGACGTTTCCTGTGCCTACCTCTGACTTCCGTGAAGGGGGTCTCCATTGCAGACTCGACTTCCTCCTCCATCTCGATGGAAGGTTCGGTCTGCTCTGGGTGGGCTGGGGGGGGTGAGGTCGGGGGGGAGACATCAGTCACCTTCTGCCCCTCCTCGAGGACGTGGATTCTCGCATCTGAGAGTGCGAGTCGCTGTTGGTGCACTTCTCTCTCCTCGCGGAGAAAGAGGACCTCTTGTCGCAGAGTCGCCACCTCTTCGAGCAGCTTCTGCAGGTCCTCCTGCGGAAGCTGGACAAGGGTTTGACCCGCTGTTGCCATTTCAGGCGCCTAGAAAATTCGTTTAGATGAGGTGCAAAAGCACGGCGTTGTCGTGAATAATTAAATTGGCGAAAATGCCGATGAACGACACTTCCGCCAATGAGATCTTTACTCGGCGAATTGTTTGGTCGAATGACCGGGCTCGAGCGCAGTACTGGACATATATACGTAAACCAGTGCGGACCGAGGACTAAACACCGGTCGCGTCACAGGAACGCTGCACAGCACCACTAACACCGAACACTTGACGGTCACCAGCACTCGCAAATCACGTCCGTCTCTCACCAATGCAAGATCAGGAGAAAGGTGGTGGTGCAAAGTTAACGCACGCACACGAGTCAGAGCAGTTCGCGAGTTTGTTGAATCGAATTGAATTGAAAAATGCCGCCGAAGACAAGTGGTAAGGCAGCCAAGAAGGCCGGGAAAGCTCAGAAGAACATTTCCAAGAGCGACAAAAAAAAGAAGCGCAGGAGGAAGGAGAGCTATGCCATCTACATCTACAAGGTGTTGAAACAAGTCCATCCCGACACCGGTATCTCTAGTAAGGCTATGAGCATAATGAACAGTTTCGTGAACGACATCTTCGAACGTATCGCCGCTGAAGCTTCCCGTCTGGCACACTACAACAAACGTTCGACGATCACCAGCAGAGAAATTCAAACTGCCGTGCGTCTGTTGTTGCCCGGTGAGTTGGCCAAGCACGCCGTCTCCGAAGGTACCAAAGCCGTCACCAAGTACACCAGTTCGAAATAGATGTTTTTCGTTTTCGACACATTTATAAACGGTTCTTTTCAGAACCACAAAAACTCTCGAACAAAAAAGAAAAAGACGTGAAACAGCGATTTTTAATTAACTTTTATTATGTCATTATTATTATTATTAGGTTTCATGCATTATCGGTATTTTGCACCCATGCCTATCCAACTTGTAGTTATGTGGTTATTGTATTCGAAATAATTTAGTTGATTGAGGTTATGTTATGAATAAATTTCTATTTTGCCAGAATACAACTCTTCGGAAGAAGAAATCAAATAAACAATCGTACATCTGCTGAACAACCTAGTTGATGGTTGATGGATTTGCATTACCCAGCATATAGCCTAAATGTTCATCTTTAGTGAAATTAAAATTACTTAGCTTTTTTAAGAAAGAAAAAATTAGAACGAATTCTCATCGAAAAAACCGCGATTCCTACAAATGATACAGATGGTTTTGTAGTCGCGTATGTTATTGAATACAATGAGCCGACATTTTTCCGACTCTTTGTTTCATCGAAAACGTTGTTGACATTAGCAAGGAACGTTAAGGATTCCCTGAAACAGACAATTTCACTGTTTTGGAATAGCAGTATGTGCAAATGAGAGGACAGAAGACTTTGAAAAAAGGAGTGAACAAAACTGTACTTTAGTACAGAATGTTATGTTTATTTTAATTTCAATTGTTCCTGTTTTAATGAGATTTTTTATGTTCCTAAATCATTTTCTATTTTTTTTTTCATTAGAGAAGAGTTATTGTCGAGTTATTATCTCTACCTAGCATAAAAATTAAAATACTTTGCAACATTACGTTATTATACATTGCATATCTGACATAAAATACTTGCAAAAATTACTTAGCTAATTAATATTACGCATGACAACTCACATTATTTACTTTGCAAAACATTATAGAATACATAACAGATAATTGTGACCCTGTGTATTGTTCATTGGAATTAAAATAAAAAAAACGTGATTTCGTCAATCGCCGTTATTTGCGACTTCAGGCAACTGTCGCTAAGAGCTATTTTTGTTTCTCCGTTCAATTTCCCGATAAAATCGTCGACTTAGTTATTAACTAAGTTCTTCAGTTAGGTGGTATCAACAATACCACAATAGCCATGTTGCCGGAGTTTTTTGATAAAAGACTTGCTAGTTGGAATACAGAAAATATTTACCAAACACCTATTCACGATAATAAACCGGGGCACTATTGTGGGTTTTCGGTTGGTTTTATATTATATTAGGTACTCACCCTTCGTAACGTGTCTCCACGAAAAAACGTCACTTTCACACTAACCACCTTTCGTTTTAACTCTCGCGACGATAACTGAAATGTTGACGCGCGCCGGACAGATTCACGGACATACAACCACCCACCCACCCCGCGCCCCGGTTTCCGTCTGGACTGGTTCTGTCGTCCGAGTGAGTGCCAAAAATTAGCGTTCGTCTATTAAATGATTGTCGGATGATGATTATTGACGGACACTTTTATCGCACCCGATCACACTTTAGTTACTACCTACGTTTAGTATCGACGACGCATCGTTTCGATTATTGAAATTCGAATTGAATTTTTTTTTTTTCTAGTTTTCGACGTAGATTCGCGTGACACAAATATTATGAGCCTTTTTGGATCGATTTCGTGTGCATCACGCCATTTCTACGGGCGAACGTGAATGTGTGATGTTGACGTGATGGAAGCAACGTTTAGGCAATCCGCATTACGTATTACTATCAATTATATTTTAAACGAATGAAAACTTCAATTCAGAAGTGTGATAATCCCGATCCATTCAAGTTTTGTTAATTTTAGATTAAAAATGCGTGAGTATTGTACTATTGCTAACGATGCCAAAACATCGCATATTCAATGTAAAAAGAACAAGAGCAACGGGCCATTAAGTTAATTTAAAAATAACTCGTACCGGATAAGTCGAATACGTATCCAGGGAAAATTTATTAATTTTAAAATTGACCGGCGGAAACAGGTTCTCGCCTCCCACCACTTTTGTGTAGCGGCCGCCAAATCAATTTTGTTTTTATATAATTGATTCAAAAAATTGAAATTCACGCATAGTTATCTGTGCCTGAAGTGGGTCATTTTCATTGCATTGTTAGTAAGATCGAAACCATAGAAACCATACAAAACGCATACGACTATTTCTGTTTTTCATTTCACGCACTGTTTTTTATTAGTTACCTAGCAACATGGTCACTGCATTGAAACTTCAGAGTTCCTTCAAAAATTTGAATTTTTAATTTCAATTTTTTGAATCAATGATTTAATATAAAAATAACTATTGTGGAAAACAGCAAAAAATAAAATAATACCACTAATTGGCGGCTGGTCAGGATAGACCTAACGTTCGAAATTTAGAAAAATATTTTTTTTATTTTAATACTGTTACTTTTCTAATGAAGTGCGAAATAAGTTGTGCCCCATAGCTATCTTTTTTATTTTTCACTACGACAATTACAAAGTGTTGATATTCACAACTTTTCGTGAGCACTTCGATAGAAATGAACAAGAACGCAGGAAAATTCCACACCGAATATTAATATTCTGTCTTGGCCCATGTTTACTTTTATCTACCGCAAAACAAAATGTTCGGATTTGTCAGGGGTATTCTGATTTAAAAAAAGAAGAACATTTGACGAATATTTTAAGTCTCAAACGTTTGGAAAATAATGCAACAACAATTCATAGACTACAAAAAAGCCTATGATTCAGTACCACATTCATGGTTAATTAAAATTCTTAAAATTTATAAAATTAATATTAAATTAAATCACCTTCTTTATATGGATGACATAAAACTTAACAATAACTGAAAATCAATCAATATGTCGTGGTCATTACGAAAATTTAGAATATATAACTAAAGAAGGAGAAATCATTAAAAATTTAAATAAAGGAGAATTTTATAAATATTTAGGTATTAATCAATCAAATCAAATTAAATCTATTCTTTTGGTGTTATAAAATGGTCCAAAACTAATTTAAAGAATATAAATATTCAAACTAGAGTTCTCTTTACAAAATTTTGTAAACATCACCCCAAATCTGCTGTTGAAAGATTTAATTTACCACGCGAAAATGGTGGTAGGGGTTTTTCAAATCTAGAAATTCTACAACACAATCAAATTGCTTCACTAAAAAATTATTTTCTCAATAGAGCTCGTGATATGACACTATAGCAAATATAAAACAAAAGTCTTTACATGGGAGATATTTTAAAGAGCTGAGGGTTTTATATTTGCAATACAAGATCTTGCACCGTTTTGGCTCACAGCGAATATAAAAAACGTCATGATATATTCGCAAAAATTATACACATGAATTTAGCAGTTAAATTCAATTTATTAAAGGATACACAACCACATTACATTTATAAACCAGAAAGTTGTTTAGAAAATGACAATTACAAATTATATTTTGATCGCACAGTTTTAACTGACATTCACATTCAGCATAACAGACCAGACATTATTATTTTAAATAAACAACAAAAGCAAGCATATCTTTTAGATATAGCTGTTCCAAATTCACACAATATAACACAGACATATAATACAAAAATTAATAAATATATTATTATAATTTCAGCAACAGGAATAGTACCGCAATCTCTTTTTAAAAATTTAAAAATTTTGGACTTAGAGAACACATAAAACACAAAAAAGTCAAAATGTGGAGGCGAGACGCCGGTAATTATGTTGATAAGCACTGCACTACTGCCGCCGGGTGGAGGTGGGATACGAAAAGAAGATGCTCTCACTGCTCTCACTCACAATAAGTTCGGAAAAACCGAATTTTATTATCGTATTTAATTGACGTCACAGTTACTTTGGCGAAACAGGAGCTCGCTTTTCGAAGGCATGATGAAAAAGACAGACGAATCAATTTGATATATAAAACCTAACAGGAACGGCTGGTCCATGAGGTCATTTGGGTAATGACCCCCTAAAAAATAAAGGTTTTACCCAACACCAGCCGCGACTGCAATGTACACAAGACTATGACTGCTACATATTATGTTATTTCAACCAAATCAGAAGTACAATAATTTTGAAAAGTAAGTGCAATGTATACTTCTAAATCTATCTAAATTTATTAATATGTAATTTTTTTCAAAACTATCGATCTTTCTTTGAAACATTTTCAATTCACAATTCACTGTTGGAAGCGCTGTACTTTTTAGTATAAATACGTATACGAAAAATTAAAATAATAGTTGAATTAACACATCGTTAAATGTTACGAGGAACATAGTTTTTTGGATTACACAGCAAAATCTTGGAATTTCAGTCCGATATTACTCCATTGAGTCTTTGGACTCACAAATAAATACCTCGAAAAGCCGACAAACATCTGTCTAGAACTTTTCTAGTAACCAGAGGGTATCGTAAACGACCCGTGTTTAGACCTCTTTCGTGAAAGTGACCGACCGCCGGCGCCGCTCGATTTCGTCATAAATCTCAGCCGTACCCCCCACGATAATTGACAAGTCTGTCATACAGCCCTACCATTTAAAACCTTTATTCTCTTCGTTTTAAAAATAGTTTCGCATGGTTTTTCTCTCTTCTCGTTTTACAATGGTCCAGTGACTAATAAATGAGTGTTGTGTTATGAGTTTGTTCGAGCTCAAAAAAACGTGGTTCGAAATTGTTTAACGTTTAACGAATGGTAAGTTATTCTAGTTTTTATGTTGGTCTTAACGTGTTAGGGGCCAAGAATACAACATTGTCTGTCCATTATAACATAGAACTGATATGTTGAATTCAGATCTCTAATTATTTAAAAACCAAAAAAATAAAGCAGCAGTCAAAGTGGCATGTACGCGTAACCTAATATATATTTTTTTTACATTAAAAGATCGCCGTCTTCCTCGTCGCACTTACGACATTTGCATATGTTATCTTTGTTAAACTCACGGAAGGAATATAATGAACCGGTCACCCGTCCAAGTGCTGACCGCTGCCCGCGTGGCTTACCTTCGGTGATCGAACGACAACCTTTACCGTTTGACGAGTTTTTATTCTGCAATTGTTTACAATTAATCGACAAAAAAAATTGTTTTCTTAATTATCTAGTACTTAAAGCTATGAATCTACATTATACGGGTCTGTGCATGTTTCCGAATACCTGCACGAAAAACAAATCGGTTCGGTGGTTGCTATGGATTTCAAAAAAAAACAAAAAGTGTTGGGGGGCAACGGCACGCGGTGTTCCCAAGCGGTCACCCATCCAAGTACTGACCGCGCCCGACGTTGCTTAACTTCGGTGATCGGACGAAATTGAAATTGAAATTGAAAAGAGCTTTATTACGATTTGATTGGTGAGTTACAGAGTATATACATGTTACAAGCTAGGTTCCTATTCGAGCCCTAAGTATATTCAGTTTTCTGACCAGTATGGTCATTAACAATTTTATGTGTGCGATGAGGAATTTATCCCAATTTCTTCTGCTTTGTGCATCAATTATCTTATCGGGGAAAAAAGCGAAACCCCGCAACTTGGTCCTCTGACTTAAAGCTAACTAATGACTAGGATATATACAATTACAACTAGCTATACATATTTACAGATAAATGCAGGTTGGTACCCTGCTGCTTAGTTGTGCCCTACGCTAGCCTAGCTTATAGTAACCTACTCTGACCTATTCTAAGATATGTACAGTATATACAGTTGTGAAGTAACTTCATTTTCTTTTGTGCCCGTGTTTGGGCTTGTCGGATGTCATGTCTATGTCGTGGTGCAGTAGTTTATGTGTTTGCTTGCTTAGTTGCATCGTGCTGGCGATCAGCGGGTGGTTGCGGTTTCTCCTAAAAAATCTTTCTGCTGTGGCCGTTATGTGCTCGCGGATGGATGGCAGGCCGGTCCTCTCCCTCAGGTCTGTAATTCTAGTGTATCTTGGCGCGCCGGTGGCGAGCCTCATGCATTTGTTCTGCAGAACCTCCAGGGGCTGCATCGTGTAGTTCGAAATGTGACTCAGTATTGGGGCCCCATACGTTATTATTGGTCTTATTACTTGTTTGTACAGCAGTGTTTTGTTTTCTTGCGACATTCCACTGTTCCTGTTCAGCAGCGGGTACAGGATGCGGATTGCCGCGTTGCCCTTGGTTGTGGCCGTCTTGATATGCCTCTTTAGGTTCAGGCGGGCATCCAGCTGGAGGCCCAAATACTTTACGGTGTCTTTCGGTGGTATCGTATGGTCGCCTACTTTGAGTTTCGTTATTAGTTTGATGTTTGTCCTCTTCCTTGCGAAGATGATGTTTTCGGTTTTTGATTCGTTTATCTTCAGCTTCCATCTCGTGTAGTACTTCTCCAGCATTCTCACGTGTATTTGGTTCTGTGTCAGGGCCGCCTGCGCGTAGTACGAGTGCGCGTAGGTGGCCATGTCGTCTGCATACAGGGCTGTTTTTGTTTTTTGGAAATCTGGGATGTCGTGCGTGTACAGATTAAAAAGAATGGGCCCTAGGACTGATCCCTGGGGTACGCCGCTGTCGATCGTTCTAGGTGTTGATATTGTGCTGTTGACCTTTACTTTTATTGTTCTTTTTGAGAGGTAGCTGTGAATTAGTCTTGTAAAGTTCGGGTCTATGCCGCCGTCGTTCATTTTCTTAATGAGGCCGTTGATCCACATCGAATCGAAGGCTTTTTCGAGGTCTATGAGTGTCATCGCCGTGGTCTTGCTCTTGTTGAATTCTGATGTTATGTCATTTATTACTCGTACCAGTTGGATTGTCGTGTTGTGGTTCTTTCTAAATCCTGCTTGGGTGGTCTTTTCCATATCATGTTGTTTTGCGATCCTGTTCAGCCTCCTCATTAACACCTTCTCCACGATTTTGGACGTGGCGCTGAGGAGACTGATTGGTCGGTAGCTGGCGGTTGTTCCTTTGCTCTTTCCAGGCTTTGGTATGGGAACCACGAGTGCCTCCTTGAAAGCCTTCGGGTAGTGGTTTAATTTAATGATGGCGTTGGTGATGTAGCACAGTTGTACTACCGATTTCTTTGGAAGGTTTCTCAGGGCTATGTTACGTACATCGTCTTCTCCGGGCGCCTTGTTCTTCTTGAGATTTTTTAGTGTTTTGAAGATTTCGTGGGGGTTCGTGCGCATCCCCTCCCAGTATTCTTTGCTCTGGACGAGTGTTTTTCCTAAGAGCGTTCGGGCCTCTTCATCGATTTGTTCTTGCTCAGGGGTGTTTGTTATTTTGGGTAGGTGGACGCTTTGGAAGTATTCCACGAGGGCTTCCGCTTTTTCCCTTTCCGTTATGGCTTGGCTGCCGTTTTCTGTTAGTAGGGGTGGTATTTCTGTCCGGTTTTTCTTTAATGTTTTGGCGATCTTCCATAACGTATTGTCCTGCGGATTTGCTTCCCTGAGTTTTGCCTTCCATGCGTTGTTTTTCTGCGTTATCAGGCTCCTGGTTATCTTTTCATTAAGTTCGATGAGCTTCTTTTTGCAGTCTCCATCCCCTGTCCTTTGGTATAGCTTCCGGATTTTGTTTCTGTCCGTGATCAGGCTCTTTGTTTCGTCGGGTATGCCGTCGCGCTCGGTGATTTTGATTACTTTGGTATGTGATTTAATCGTTTCTGCGAGGATCTTGGTAAATTCGGCTACTTCCGCCTCAAGCTGTTCGATGGTTCTTATGTTGCTGGTGATTTTGGTCTTTCGGTTCATTTCCTGCCTGAATTTTTTCCAGTCAGTATTTTCGAAGCTTCTGAATGTTCTTGTTGGCTCCTCTTGGCTGTTGTGCTGGACTTCTATTGTGACTGGGAGATGGTCTGAGTTAAGTTCATTGATCGCCTTGGCCCTGGAATAATTTGTGATGTTTTTCATTAGATAGATGTCTATGGTGGTGGGGCTTGTGCCATTGTATGGGATATGCGTCGGTTCCAGGGGGTGATTTATCGTTATTGCTCGTGTGTCAGCGAATTTCTTGAGTACTGCGCCGTTGGTTTCATTCGTGGCACAGTTCCATTCCTTGTGTTTTGCGTTCAAGTCACCGGCGACAATTGTTGTTGTTGCTATTCCCATGATTTTTTCCAGCTCGCTTATTTTGAAATAGTTATGGGGCGGGTTGTAGGCGCCGACGATAGTGAGGCCCGTACCGGCTATTTGTATCGCAGCCGTTTCTACGCTGGTTAACGGGGCGTTCTTTGTGCTGTACGGAATTCCTTTCCTGACTGCGATGAGTACGCCGCCTCCTCTCGTTCGTGCGTTGCCTCGATCTTTCCGGGTGATTGTGTAGTTCGGGAATTTTATTTTGTCCGTCGCTATTAGTTTGGTTTCGGTGACTACTAACACATGGGGTTTGTGTGTTTGGAGGAATGTTGTCAATTCGTGCGTTTTATTTGTTAATCCGTTAGCGTTCCACGTTGTGATTTTTATCTTATTCTGTGCGCTTACTCGGTCAAGGCCGGCAGATCTAACGACATTAAATTAATTATTATCTCGCTCGTGGTACTTTCTTTAGTTGTTTTCTCGTTTAGTTTTTTCAAGTTGCGTAATATCTTGCCGAAGTCGACCTTTTCTTTTAGTTTTTTCAATTCATCCAAAATTTGTACAAATACGTTGAAGTCGTTCATCGATTCCTTGTTTATTGCCGCTGTCGTGGCGGTGGATTGGGCCGCTACCTCTTCGGCGAGGCGTGCCCTGGTGGCATTCATGTGGGCGGCGGCGGGATTGCGGCTCGGCTCGTTGGTGTTTCTATTCGTTGTCCATGGGTTTTTTACTGGTATCGGCGCTGGCACGTAACTTTGTTTTGGTATTTTTTCGGTTATGGTCGACTTGGCTTTTTCCAGGAAGTTTTTTCGCGCGACGTAGACCTCGCATTGTGGACTATTTGCTAGGTGTCCTTGACCGCAGTTACTACAGCGGATCATTTTTTGGTCGTCCTCGCTTTCCCTTTTTAGGGTGCATTCGCTTGTTCTGTGATTTTTAGCGCACTTCAGGCACCGGGTGGCCGCGAAGCAGTTTGATGCTGCGTGACCCCAGGTTTGGCAGTTGTGGCATTGCACGATCGCTCTTCTATTGATTAGTTTCTTCCACCGGACGACTACGTATTCTATCGTTCTGGCATTTGTTTCCAGATCTCTTAGTGTTGTCTTGTTGTCGGTAATTATTACATAAAGGGGGGTGTTTGTGTTTTTCATGCGATAAGCGTTTTTACAGTTGATTCCCTTATCCTCGAGGTCCCTTTTTATGTCTTCCGGTGTGGGGTTATTATCTAACCCGTACGCGACAAATCCGTGTGTTTTTTCTTTTTTCGTTGCGTACGTGTGCCATTCGGCCTTACTGCTCTTTTTTAAGTTCTCTTTTAGAGCGTTAAAGTCTTTGATGGTTTTGGCGTATATGATTGTATTCTCGCGTGTAAATTTCAGACTCACCCCTTTTTCTGTGCTCTGTGCGCTTAGGTCCAGAAGCTTTTTATGTTCATACTTTCCATGTAGGACTATTGGTGGCGGTTTTTCGTCACTTTCTTCTGTTGGGTTTGCCTCTTCCTCTTCGTCCCCTATAGCGTCTTCCTCTTGGATGTCGGTATCCTCGTGGTCCGACAGGGCAGCGAACCTGTTTCCCGATGGTCCCGTCGTTTCCATAGGTTCTGTCGTGGTTATCGAATTCTTAGGTGGTGGTCTCTTTTTCATCTTTCTGTCTTCTTCACTGTCCGTGCCGTCACAAGGCCTTCTGCGGGCCACCTTTAAGTTCCTTACTTTTGGCACTGTAACACTGGAAAGTAACACTTCACTTCACTTCACTTTTGGTTTAAGATTATATAATATATCACTCGGTTCGCAAAAAACAATAGCTCTCTGACTCGCGTGTGCTCGCTTCGATTGCTCGGACGAGACTGTGGTGATCGGACGAGAACCGGTGCTTTTCAACGTGGTATGGCCGTTGCCGTGGTGTTTAGGTGTGATCGTTGGTGTAAAATATATTGCTTTTAACATTCCGATGCACGAATATGAACATCAAAACGCGATGCGTTTCGTTTCCGTATGCACTTACCCTCTGACGACCGACGTCGGACCGAACTAACGGGAAATCCCACAACAACCACCACGTCACGCTCTAACGACAAGAGAGACTACTAGACGGACTGGCGATCTCCCGCGTCGCACATTTTTCGACCGCCGGCGGCGGTGGAAAATCCAGAATTTCACCCCACCTACCGCGCTGCTTGCTCCGACGACGACGAGATTCCCACATTTGGATCGACCGAAATATGTAAGTAATATCAGGAAGTTCCGATTTTCGAGAGGAGACCTGTGTTTCTATTTACCTATCTATAATAATTATCGTTATAATCATCATATCATTATTATTATTATTAACATTATTATTTATTACCATTATTATTATTATTATTATTATTTATCGTCCCTCGGATTCGGCGATCTTCGAAAATCCAAGTTGGACCGTTAGACATTCGAACGCGGTGTGCGTGGCTGACGAGTTGTTATTTTTGGCGTTTTTTCTTCGATCTTCACCCCGACTTCGGACGACGCAGGTCGGACACGAAATTACGAAGAGAGAAAGACGGAAGAAAGGAAGAAAACCTGAAGATCCGTCGAAGAAAATATCGGAAAACTCGTAGGTGCGGCATCGGTCGGACGATGAAGACCGTCTCCTTTCGGATGATCCTCTCGACGGACTTTCGGCCGTCCCGAAGGGTCCGGACGGCAACGGGACCCGTCGTCGACTCGTCCCGTTTCAACTTCCGCCGAAAACGATCGACCTGAACGTCGGAGAGGCGGTTCGCGGCATCCTGTTGTCGGAATTGCCTCGGTTCGAACACCAGGTCCTTTCTGTGCTTCGACCGTTTCGGAAGCGTTTGGCGACGCGAAGATGTCGTAAAATCGAGAAGGTGGCGCGGTATTCCGGGAAGAGATGGACCAATATTTCGGCGAACGAAATATGGATTCCCGGAATCGACGCGTCTACCCCGCACCGCCGACGTAAACCGTCGGTCCCGAATCGAAACCGTGACGACCCGGATTTAGGGCTGGTGGTTGGAGGGGCGTGTACCTGATTCGAAACCCACCGACGTTCCGAGACGAACTTCGCTATCTCCAGGGAAACTTCGGAAACCGAGTTCGGCCAGCTTGATCACACGGTGGCGATGGTGATCGAGGAAAGAGGACGATGCCATCACGCGGGCAACGATTCCGAGGCCTGCAATTTCTTCGACGGCGGACGCGGTGCGCGTTCAGTCTTCCGTCCGCAGTGGCGACTATTTTATAAAGACTTAGAAAATTTTTTTGTTCAATTCTCGTTCACGAGGTGCTCGAAGTGTACGTGTGTGAGCAAGTGTTTTTTCAATAATTATTATTAACTTTTAACGTTTTAACGTGAAAGATGGCCGACGTCGAAAATCAAACAGCATCATCGGTCACCACCGGTTCCGCTGCCACCCCTCAATCCCACGCGAAGAAAGAGAAAAAAGCGAAAAATCCCAGGGCGAAACCGTCCCATCCTCCGACATCCGAGATGGTAAACAACGCCATCAAGGGACTCAAGGAACGCGGAGGATCGTCTCTTCAGGCCATCAAGAAGTTCGTCGCCGCAAATTACAAAGTCGACGCCGAAAAGGTCGCCCCTTTCATCAAGAAATATCTGAAAGGCGCCGTGGCGTCGGGATCTCTGGTTCAGACGAAAGGTAAGGGCGCGTCGGGTTCGTTCAAGCTCGCCTCGTCCACCTCCGGTGGTGCCAAAGTCGCCTCCGCCTCCGACAAGAGGAAACCCGCTTCGTCCGCCGCATCCAAGACGAAAAAATCATCCGCCAAACGTACCGCCGTCGCGACGACTTCCGACAAGGCTTCCTCGAAGACAGCCAAAAAACAAGCCTCCCCCAAAGCGAAGAAGACTGCTGCCGAAAAGAAGAGCGCCGTCGCTGCCTCCGCCGCCGCAGCGAAAGCCAAGAAATCGGCCGCCTCCTCGGCAGAAAAGAAAACTAGAGCCGCCCCGAAACCCCGATCGCCTTCCAAAGCGAAGAAATCTAACAAGGCTGGTCCGACTAAAAAACCCAAAGCACCCAAACCCAAGACAGCCAAAGCCATTCCTGTCAAGGTGAAAAAGGCCGCTTCGCCGAAGAGGAAAAAGTGAGAAACGTGGATGGATACTCGACTCATGTTCGTTCGGCTGTGCCTCGTTCCGACGTCATCATCGTACTACCGGCAACGGGGCACGCACAAATGGCCCTTTTCAGGGCCACACGATAATCTACGACGAAAAAAAGAAATAAAACTATCCTTACGGCGAAACCAAATAAAATAGATAGCATCAGCTGGCAGGTAGGTGATGACAGGATGCAATAAAATTTTACGAACGACCGCAACCCAACCCGAATCGAGAGGACCGACCGATTATTGACATTTTTATTTTATTCATTTCCGGTTGAAGGGCGATATATTTTTTTTTTTGCCTGTAAAGTTTGAGGTTCTGAAAAGAACCGATTTTTTTGTTATAAAATTCGTGTTTCGTGTTGTTCTTCCGAAACACGATGTGGAAAAATTTAAGCGCGTTCACCCCGAATACGTCTGGCAAGTTGGATGTCCTTTGGCATGATGGTTACACGTTTGGCGTGGATGGCGCACAAATTCGTGTCCTCGAACAGACCGACCAAGTAAGCTTCGCTCGCTTCCTGGAGGGCCATCACGGCGGAGCTTTGGAAGCGCAAATCGGTTTTGAAATCCTGAGCGATCTCCCTCACCAAACGTTGAAAGGGAAGCTTGCGGATGAGCAACTCGGTACTTTTCTGGTAACGACGGATCTCACGCAGAGCCACGGTACCAGGTCTGTAACGGTGGGGCTTCTTGACGCCGCCAGTGGCGGGAGCGCTTTTCCTGGCCGCTTTGGTAGCCAGTTGTTTCCTGGG
>NW_027184232.1:0-17819 GCF_963966145.1 Tenebrio molitor | reverse complement strand
CACCGGAAACTGGAGACCGGCACGGCTCGAACGGGATTTCGCTTTTCCCTTCACTTTACCTCCTTTACCGCGACCTGACATTTTAAGTTCGTTCGTTAGACACCACGAGAAGTAATAAAACTGACGGACGGGACTCGTCGATTGTAAAAGCTGGTAGCTGTGCTTCGAATTTATAGCCTCCGTGATAGGAGAATAGGACGTGACGATTGGTGGGAGCCCGTTTTCAGGTGGGGTTCTGGTGAACACACTACCTATCAGAAAGGTGGTGGTGCAAAGTTAACGCACGCACACGAGTCAGAGCAGTTCGCGAGTTTGTTGAATCGAATTGAATTGAAAAATGCCGCCGAAGACAAGTGGTAAGGCAGCCAAGAAGGCCGGGAAAGCTCAGAAGAACATTTCCAAGAGCGACAAAAAAAAGAAGCGCAGGAGGAAGGAGAGCTATGCCATCTACATCTACAAGGTGTTGAAACAAGTCCATCCCGACACCGGTATCTCTAGTAAGGCTATGAGCATAATGAACAGTTTCGTGAACGACATCTTCGAACGTATCGCCGCTGAAGCTTCCCGTCTGGCACACTACAACAAACGTTCGACGATCACCAGCAGAGAAATTCAAACTGCCGTGCGTCTGTTGTTGCCCGGTGAGTTGGCCAAGCACGCCGTCTCCGAAGGTACCAAAGCCGTCACCAAGTACACCAGTTCGAAATAGATGTTTTTCGTTTTCGACACATTTATAAACGGTTCTTTTCAGAACCACAAAAACTCTCGAACAAAAAAGAAAAAGACGTGAAACAGCGATTTTTAATTAACTTTTATTATGTCATTATTATTATTATTAGGTTTCATGCATTATCGGTATTTTGCACCCATGCCTATCCAACTTGTAGTTATGTGGTTATTGTATTCGAAATAATTTAGTTGATTGAGGTTATGTTATGAATAAATTTCTATTTTGCCAGAATACAACTCTTCGGAAGAAGAAATCAAATAAACAATCGTACATCTGCTGAACAACCTAGTTGATGGTTGATGGATTTGCATTACCCAGCATATAGCCTAAATGTTCATCTTTAGTGAAATTAAAATTACTTAGCTTTTTTAAGAAAGAAAAAATTAGAACGAATTCTCATCGAAAAAACCGCGATTCCTACAAATGATACAGATGGTTTTGTAGTCGCGTATGTTATTGAATACAATGAGCCGACATTTTTCCGACTCTTTGTTTCATCGAAAACGTTGTTGACATTAGCAAGGAACGTTAAGGATTCCCTGAAACAGACAATTTCACTGTTTTGGAATAGCAGTATGTGCAAATGAGAGGACAGAAGACTTTGAAAAAAGGAGTGAACAAAACTGTACTTTAGTACAGAATGTTATGTTTATTTTAATTTCAATTGTTCCTGTTTTAATGAGATTTTTTATGTTCCTAAATCATTTTCTATTTTTTTTTTCATTAGAGAAGAGTTATTGTCGAGTTATTATCTCTACCTAGCATAAAAATTAAAATACTTTGCAACATTACGTTATTATACATTGCATATCTGACATAAAATACTTGCAAAAATTACTTAGCTAATTAATATTACGCATGACAACTCACATTATTTACTTTGCAAAACATTATAGAATACATAACAGATAATTGTGACCCTGTGTATTGTTCATTGGAATTAAAATAAAAAAAACGTGATTTCGTCAATCGCCGTTATTTGCGACTTCAGGCAACTGTCGCTAAGAGCTATTTTTGTTTCTCCGTTCAATTTCCCGATAAAATCGTCGACTTAGTTATTAACTAAGTTCTTCAGTTAGGTGGTATCAACAATACCACAATAGCCATGTTGCCGGAGTTTTTTGATAAAAGACTTGCTAGTTGGAATACAGAAAATATTTACCAAACACCTATTCACGATAATAAACCGGGGCACTATTGTGGGTTTTCGGTTGGTTTTATATTATATTAGGTACTCACCCTTCGTAACGTGTCTCCACGAAAAAACGTCACTTTCACACTAACCACCTTTCGTTTTAACTCTCGCGACGATAACTGAAATGTTGACGCGCGCCGGACAGATTCACGGACATACAACCACCCACCCACCCCGCGCCCCGGTTTCCGTCTGGACTGGTTCTGTCGTCCGAGTGAGTGCCAAAAATTAGCGTTCGTCTATTAAATGATTGTCGGATGATGATTATTGACGGACACTTTTATCGCACCCGATCACACTTTAGTTACTACCTACGTTTAGTATCGACGACGCATCGTTTCGATTATTGAAATTCGAATTGAATTTTTTTTTTTCTAGTTTTCGACGTAGATTCGCGTGACACAAATATTATGAGCCTTTTTGGATCGATTTCGTGTGCATCACGCCATTTCTACGGGCGAACGTGAATGTGTGATGTTGACGTGATGGAAGCAACGTTTAGGCAATCCGCATTACGTATTACTATCAATTATATTTTAAACGAATGAAAACTTCAATTCAGAAGTGTGATAATCCCGATCCATTCAAGTTTTGTTAATTTTAGATTAAAAATGCGTGAGTATTGTACTATTGCTAACGATGCCAAAACATCGCATATTCAATGTAAAAAGAACAAGAGCAACGGGCCATTAAGTTAATTTAAAAATAACTCGTACCGGATAAGTCGAATACGTATCCAGGGAAAATTTATTAATTTTAAAATTGACCGGCGGAAACAGGTTCTCGCCTCCCACCACTTTTGTGTAGCGGCCGCCAAATCAATTTTGTTTTTATATAATTGATTCAAAAAATTGAAATTCACGCATAGTTATCTGTGCCTGAAGTGGGTCATTTTCATTGCATTGTTAGTAAGATCGAAACCATAGAAACCATACAAAACGCATACGACTATTTCTGTTTTTCATTTCACGCACTGTTTTTTATTAGTTACCTAGCAACATGGTCACTGCATTGAAACTTCAGAGTTCCTTCAAAAATTTGAATTTTTAATTTCAATTTTTTGAATCAATGATTTAATATAAAAATAACTATTGTGGAAAACAGCAAAAAATAAAATAATACCACTAATTGGCGGCTGGTCAGGATAGACCTAACGTTCGAAATTTAGAAAAATATTTTTTTTATTTTAATACTGTTACTTTTCTAATGAAGTGCGAAATAAGTTGTGCCCCATAGCTATCTTTTTTATTTTTCACTACGACAATTACAAAGTGTTGATATTCACAACTTTTCGTGAGCACTTCGATAGAAATGAACAAGAACGCAGGAAAATTCCACACCGAATATTAATATTCTGTCTTGGCCCATGTTTACTTTTATCTACCGCAAAACAAAATGTTCGGATTTGTCAGGGGTATTCTGATTTAAAAAAAGAAGAACATTTGACGAATATTTTAAGTCTCAAACGTTTGGAAAATAATGCAACAACAATTCATAGACTACAAAAAAGCCTATGATTCAGTACCACATTCATGGTTAATTAAAATTCTTAAAATTTATAAAATTAATATTAAATTAAATCACCTTCTTTATATGGATGACATAAAACTTAACAATAACTGAAAATCAATCAATATGTCGTGGTCATTACGAAAATTTAGAATATATAACTAAAGAAGGAGAAATCATTAAAAATTTAAATAAAGGAGAATTTTATAAATATTTAGGTATTAATCAATCAAATCAAATTAAATCTATTCTTTTGGTGTTATAAAATGGTCCAAAACTAATTTAAAGAATATAAATATTCAAACTAGAGTTCTCTTTACAAAATTTTGTAAACATCACCCCAAATCTGCTGTTGAAAGATTTAATTTACCACGCGAAAATGGTGGTAGGGGTTTTTCAAATCTAGAAATTCTACAACACAATCAAATTGCTTCACTAAAAAATTATTTTCTCAATAGAGCTCGTGATATGACACTATAGCAAATATAAAACAAAAGTCTTTACATGGGAGATATTTTAAAGAGCTGAGGGTTTTATATTTGCAATACAAGATCTTGCACCGTTTTGGCTCACAGCGAATATAAAAAACGTCATGATATATTCGCAAAAATTATACACATGAATTTAGCAGTTAAATTCAATTTATTAAAGGATACACAACCACATTACATTTATAAACCAGAAAGTTGTTTAGAAAATGACAATTACAAATTATATTTTGATCGCACAGTTTTAACTGACATTCACATTCAGCATAACAGACCAGACATTATTATTTTAAATAAACAACAAAAGCAAGCATATCTTTTAGATATAGCTGTTCCAAATTCACACAATATAACACAGACATATAATACAAAAATTAATAAATATATTATTATAATTTCAGCAACAGGAATAGTACCGCAATCTCTTTTTAAAAATTTAAAAATTTTGGACTTAGAGAACACATAAAACACAAAAAAGTCAAAATGTGGAGGCGAGACGCCGGTAATTATGTTGATAAGCACTGCACTACTGCCGCCGGGTGGAGGTGGGATACGAAAAGAAGATGCTCTCACTGCTCTCACTCACAATAAGTTCGGAAAAACCGAATTTTATTATCGTATTTAATTGACGTCACAGTTACTTTGGCGAAACAGGAGCTCGCTTTTCGAAGGCATGATGAAAAAGACAGACGAATCAATTTGATATATAAAACCTAACAGGAACGGCTGGTCCATGAGGTCATTTGGGTAATGACCCCCTAAAAAATAAAGGTTTTACCCAACACCAGCCGCGACTGCAATGTACACAAGACTATGACTGCTACATATTATGTTATTTCAACCAAATCAGAAGTACAATAATTTTGAAAAGTAAGTGCAATGTATACTTCTAAATCTATCTAAATTTATTAATATGTAATTTTTTTCAAAACTATCGATCTTTCTTTGAAACATTTTCAATTCACAATTCACTGTTGGAAGCGCTGTACTTTTTAGTATAAATACGTATACGAAAAATTAAAATAATAGTTGAATTAACACATCGTTAAATGTTACGAGGAACATAGTTTTTTGGATTACACAGCAAAATCTTGGAATTTCAGTCCGATATTACTCCATTGAGTCTTTGGACTCACAAATAAATACCTCGAAAAGCCGACAAACATCTGTCTAGAACTTTTCTAGTAACCAGAGGGTATCGTAAACGACCCGTGTTTAGACCTCTTTCGTGAAAGTGACCGACCGCCGGCGCCGCTCGATTTCGTCATAAATCTCAGCCGTACCCCCCACGATAATTGACAAGTCTGTCATACAGCCCTACCATTTAAAACCTTTATTCTCTTCGTTTTAAAAATAGTTTCGCATGGTTTTTCTCTCTTCTCGTTTTACAATGGTCCGTGACTAATAAATGAGTGTTGTGTTATGAGTTTGTTCGAGCTCAAAAAAACGTGGTTCGAAATTGTTTAACGTTTAACGAATGGTAAGTTATTCTAGTTTTTATGTTGGTCTTAACGTGTTAGGGGCCAAGAATACAACATTGTCTGTCCATTATAACATAGAACTGATATGTTGAATTCAGATCTCTAATTATTTAAAAACCAAAAAAATAAAGCAGCAGTCAAAGTGGCATGTACGCGTAACCTAATATATATTTTTTTTTACATTAAAAGATCGCCGTCTTCCTCGTCGCACTTACGACATTTGCATATGTTATCTTTGTTAAACTCACGGAAGGAATATAATGAACCGGTCACCCGTCCAAGTGCTGACCGCTGCCCGCGTGGCTTACCTTCGGTGATCGAACGACAACCTTTACCGTTTGACGAGTTTTTATTCTGCAATTGTTTACAATTAATCGACAAAAAAAATTGTTTTCTTAATTATCTAGTACTTAAAGCTATGAATCTACATGATACGGGTCTGTGCATGTTTCCGAATACCTGCACGAAAAACAAATCGGTTCGGTGGTTGCTATGGATTTCAAAAAAAAACAAAAAGTGTTGGGGGGCAACGGCACGCGGTGTTCCCAAGCGGTCACCCATCCAAGTACTGACCGCGCCCGACGTTGCTTAACTTCGGTGATCGGACGAGAACCGGTGCTTTTCAACGTGGTATGGCCGTTGCCGTGGTGTTTAGGTGTGATCGTTGGTGTAAAATATATTGCTTTTAACATTCCGATGCACGAATATGAACATCAAAACGCGATGCGTTTCGTTTCCGTATGCACTTACCCTCTGACGACCGACGTCGGACCGAACTAACGGGAAATCCCACAACAACCACCACGTCACGCTCTAACGACAAGAGAGACTACTAGACGGACTGGCGATCTCCCGCGTCGCACATTTTTCGACCGCCGGCGGCGGTGGAAAATCCAGAATTTCACCCCACCCACCGCGCTGCTTGCTCCGACGACGACGAGATTCCCACATTTGGATCGACCGAAATATGTAAGTAATATCAGGAAGTTCCGATTTTCGAGAGGAGACCTGTGTTTCTATTTACCTATCTATAATAATTATCGTTATAATCATCATATCATTATTATTATTATTAACATTATTATTTATTACCATTATTATTATTATTATTATTATTTATCGTCCCTCGGATTCGGCGATCTTCGAAAATCCAAGTTGGACCGTTAGACATTCGAACGCGGTGTGCGTGGCTGACGAGTTGTTATTTTTGGCGTTTTTTCTTCGATCTTCACCCCGACTTCGGACGACGCAGGTCGGACACGAAATTACGAAGAGAGAAAGACGGAAGAAAGGAAGAAAACCTGAAGATCCGTCGAAGAAAATATCGGAAAACTCGTAGGTGCGGCATCGGTCGGACGATGAAGACCGTCTCCTTTCGGATGATCCTCTCGACGGACTTTCGGCCGTCCCGAAGGGTCCGGACGGCAACGGGACCCGTCGTCGACTCGTCCCGTTTCAACTTCCGCCGAAAACGATCGACCTGAACGTCGGAGAGGCGGTTCGCGGCATCCTGTTGTCGGAATTGCCTCGGTTCGAACACCAGGTCCTTTCTGTGCTTCGACCGTTTCGGAAGCGTTTGGCGACGCGAAGATGTCGTAAAATCGAGAAGGTGGCGCGGTATTCCGGGAAGAGATGGACCAATATTTCGGCGAACGAAATATGGATTCCCGGAATCGACGCGTCTACCCCGCACCGCCGACGTAAACCGTCGGTCCCGAATCGAAACCGTGACGACCCGGATTTAGGGCTGGTGGTTGGAGGGGCGTGTACCTGATTCGAAACCCACCGACGTTCCGAGACGAACTTCGCTATCTCCAGGGAAACTTCGGAAACCGAGTTCGGCCAGCTTGATCACACGGTGGCGATGGTGATCGAGGAAAGAGGACGATGCCATCACGCGGGCAACGATTCCGAGGCCTGCAATTTCTTCGACGGCGGACGCGGTGCGCGTTTAGTCTTCCGTCCGCAGTGGCGACTATTTTATAAAGACTTAGAAAATTTTTTTGTTCAATTCTCGTTCACGAGGTGCTCGAAGTGTACGTGTGTGAGCAAGTGTTTTTTCAATAATTATTATTAACTTTTAACGTTTTAACGTGAAAGATGGCCGACGTCGAAAATCAAACAGCATCATCGGTCACCACCGGTTCCGCTGCCACCCCTCAATCCCACGCGAAGAAAGAGAAAAAAGCGAAAAATCCCAGGGCGAAACCGTCCCATCCTCCGACATCCGAGATGGTAAACAACGCCATCAAGGGACTCAAGGAACGCGGAGGATCGTCTCTTCAGGCCATCAAGAAGTTCGTCGCCGCAAATTACAAAGTCGACGCCGAAAAGGTCGCCCCTTTCATCAAGAAATATCTGAAAGGCGCCGTGGCGTCGGGATCTCTGGTTCAGACGAAAGGTAAGGGCGCGTCGGGTTCGTTCAAGCTCGCCTCGTCCACCTCCGGTGGTGCCAAAGTCGCCTCCGCCTCCGACAAGAGGAAACCCGCTTCGTCCGCCGCATCCAAGACGAAAAAATCATCCGCCAAACGTACCGCCGTCGCGACGACTTCCGACAAGGCTTCCTCGAAGACAGCCAAAAAACAAGCCTCCCCCAAAGCGAAGAAGACTGCTGCCGAAAAGAAGAGCGCCGTCGCTGCCTCCGCCGCCGCAGCGAAAGCCAAGAAATCGGCCGCCTCCTCGGCAGAAAAGAAAACTAGAGCCGCCCCGAAACCCCGATCGCCTTCCAAAGCGAAGAAATCTAACAAGGCTGGTCCGACTAAAAAACCCAAAGCACCCAAACCCAAGACAGCCAAAGCCATTCCTGTCAAGGTGAAAAAGGCCGCTTCGCCGAAGAGGAAAAAGTGAGAAACGTGGATGGATACTCGACTCATGTTCGTTCGGCTGTGCCTCGTTCCGACGTCATCATCGTACTACCGGCAACGGGGCACGCACAAATGGCCCTTTTCAGGGCCACACGATAATCTACGACGAAAAAAAGAAATAAAACTATCCTTACGGCGAAACCAAATAAAATAGATAGCATCAGCTGGCAGGTAGGTGATGACAGGATGCAATAAAATTTTACGAACGACCGCAACCCAACCCGAATCGAGAGGACCGACCGATTATTGACATTTTTATTTTATTCATTTCCGGTTGAAGGGCGATATATTTTTTTTTTTTTGCCTGTAAGGTTTGAGGTTCTGAAAAGAACCGATTTTTTTGTTATAAAATTCGTGTTTCGTTTTTCTCGGGATGTTGTTGTTCTTCCGAAACACGATGTGGAAAAATTTAAGCGCGTTCACCCCGAATACGTCTGGCAAGTTGGATGTCCTTTGGCATGATGGTTACACGTTTGGCGTGGATGGCGCACAAATTCGTGTCCTCGAACAGACCGACCAAGTAAGCTTCGCTCGCTTCCTGGAGGGCCATCACGGCGGAGCTTTGGAAGCGCAAATCGGTTTTGAAATCCTGAGCGATCTCCCTCACCAAACGTTGAAAGGGAAGCTTGCGGATGAGCAACTCGGTACTTTTCTGGTAACGACGGATCTCACGCAGAGCCACGGTACCAGGTCTGTAACGGTGGGGCTTCTTGACGCCGCCAGTGGCGGGAGCGCTTTTCCTGGCCGCTTTGGTAGCCAGTTGTTTCCTGGGGGCTTTTCCTCCGGTGGACTTGCGTGCGGTCTGCTTGGTCCTGGCCATTTCGAATGAAACGAATGAAAAACAAAACTGACGATCGTTAGACGTGCACGCGTCGAAAGGTAAACGGGTACTAAAAATTCCGCCATATTAAATTGTACTTTTATACGTGAACAAAGTCAACGGCTGACTTCGTCGATTGGTCGATGGTGAACCGTTGAATCTATATAAGGCTCCGTTAGTTGAAATTTTGCGGTAGTTGACTTCCTAGGGACGAGGTGTGCAGGTATTTTGTGTCAGTTGAAATAATCTGAAAAGATGACCGGTCGCGGTAAAGGAGGCAAAGGATTGGGAAAAGGAGGAGCGAAGCGTCATCGCAAAGTCCTGCGTGACAACATCCAGGGCATCACGAAACCCGCTATCAGAAGATTGGCTCGTCGTGGCGGCGTGAAACGTATTTCCGGTTTGATCTACGAAGAAACTCGCGGAGTCCTGAAAGTGTTCTTGGAAAATGTCATCCGAGATGCCGTCACCTACACGGAACACGCCAAACGTAAAACCGTGACAGCGATGGACGTCGTCTACGCTTTGAAACGTCAAGGACGCACCCTCTACGGTTTCGGAGGTTAATTTCCTGGCGCTCTTCACCGTTCGAGAAAACCAGAATAAAATACGAAATACAAAATCGGTTCTTTTCAGAACCACAAAATAAAAATAAGAGGAAAAAAAAGAAACATGATGTTCTTTCGAGAAACAACGGACTACCTGATAAATGTACCAAGATCGTAAACACCCCTTGCTTTCCTTTTGGCATTGCAGTCGTAAATCTTTCTTCATACAGCCAAATTGACGACCGCAATGATAATAATACAAAAAGAAAAGATGCATCGGTCATTTTACGAAAAAAAAAAGCTATAGTGGCCCTGAGAAGGGCCGATATTTTGAGTTTTCGCCACGGAGATGGATCGATCGTTCGTTTAAGGTTTCTTCTCGGTTTTTTTGGGTAAAAGTACGGCCTGAATGTTGGGTAAGACACCGCCTTGGGCGATCGTAACTCCGGACAGGAGTTTGTTCAATTCCTCGTCGTTTCTGATGGCCAGCTGCAGATGACGCGGTATAATACGTGTCTTCTTGTTGTCACGGGCAGCGTTTCCTGCCAATTCTAGAACTTCGGCGGCTAAGTACTCCATGACGGCGGCCAAATAGACGGGAGCTCCTGCACCGACGCGTTCCGCGTAATTTCCTTTTCTGAGAAGACGATGTATCCTACCCACCGGAAACTGGAGACCGGCACGGCTCGAACGGGATTTCGCTTTTCCCTTCACTTTACCTCCTTTACCGCGACCTGACATTTTAAGTTCGTTCGTTAGACACCACGAGAAGTAATAAAACTGACGGACGGGACTCGTCGATTGTAAAAGCTGGTAGCTGTGCTTCGAATTTATAGCCTCCGTGATAGGAGAATAGGACGTGACGATTGGTGGGAGCCCGTTTTCAGGTGGGGTTCTGGTGAACACACTACCTATCAGAAAGGTGGTGGTGCAAAGTTAACGCACGCACACGAGTCAGAGCAGTTCGCGAGTTTGTTGAATCGAATTGAATTGAAAAATGCCGCCGAAGACAAGTGGTAAGGCAGCCAAGAAGGCCGGGAAAGCTCAGAAGAACATTTCCAAGAGCGACAAAAAAAAGAAGCGCAGGAGGAAGGAGAGCTATGCCATCTACATCTACAAGGTGTTGAAACAAGTCCATCCCGACACCGGTATCTCTAGTAAGGCTATGAGCATAATGAACAGTTTCGTGAACGACATCTTCGAACGTATCGCCGCTGAAGCTTCCCGTCTGGCACACTACAACAAACGTTCGACGATCACCAGCAGAGAAATTCAAACTGCCGTGCGTCTGTTGTTGCCCGGTGAGTTGGCCAAGCACGCCGTCTCCGAAGGTACCAAAGCCGTCACCAAGTACACCAGTTCGAAATAGATGTTTTTCGTTTTCGACACATTTATAAACGGTTCTTTTCAGAACCACAAAAACTCTCGAACAAAAAAGAAAAAGACGTGAAACAGCGATTTTTAATTAACTTTTATTATGTCATTATGACAGCGAAAAAATATGAAAAATGTTACATACAGTTTAAGAAAGCGAGAAATGCAAAATTTTTCTATAAAAAATAAACATGCTATTTAAGCTATGTAAATATATTGGATGAACAGTAGGCCCTTTAGGTTTCATGCATTATCGGTATTTTGCACCCATGCCTATCCAACTTGTAGTTATGTGGTTATTGTATTCGAAATAATTTAGTTGATTGAGGTTATGTTATGAATAAATTTCTATTTTGCCAGAATACAACTCTTCGGAAGAAGAAATCAAATAAACAATCGTACATCTGCTGAACAACCTAGTTGATGGTTGATGGATTTGCATTACCCAGCATATAGCCTAAATGTTCATCTTTAGTGAAATTAAAATTACTTAGCTTTTTTAAGAAAGAAAAAATTAGAACGAATTCTCATCGAAAAAACCGCGATTCCTACAAATGATACAGATGGTTTTGTAGTCGCGTATGTTATTGAATACAATGAGCCGACATTTTTCCGACTCTTTGTTTCATCGAAAACGTTGTTGACATTAGCAAGGAACGTTAAGGATTCCCTGAAACAGACAATTTCACTGTTTTGGAATAGCAGTATGTGCAAATGAGAGGACAGAAGACTTTGAAAAAAGGAGTGAACAAAACTGTACTTTAGTACAGAATGTTATGTTTATTTTAATTTCAATTGTTCCTGTTTTAATGAGATTTTTTATGTTCCTAAATCATTTTCTATTTTATTATCTCTACCTAGCATAAAAATTAAAATACTTTGCAACATTACGTTATTATACATTGCATATCTGACATAAAATACTTGCAAAAATTACTTAGCTAATTAATATTACGCATGACAACTCACATTATTTACTTTGCAAAACATTATAGAATACATAACAGATAATTGTGACCCTGTGTATTGTTCATTGGAATTAAAATAAAAAAAACGTGATTTCGTCAATCGCCGTTATTTGCGACTTCAGGCAACTGTCGCTAAGAGCTATTTTTGTTTCTCCGTTCAATTTCCCGATAAAATCGTCGACTTAGTTATTAACTTTATAATCTTTTTAATCATTCTTCAGTTAGGTGGTATCAATAATACCACAATAGCCATGTTGCCGGAGTTTTTTGATAAAAGACTTGCTAGTTGGAATACAGAAAATATTTACCAAACACCTATTCACGATAATAAACCGGGGCACTATTGTGGGTTTTCGGTTGGTTTTATATTATATTAGGTACTCACCCTTCATAACGTGTCTCCACGAAAAAACGTCACTTTCACACTAACCACCTTTCGTTTTAACTCTCGCGACGATAACTGAAATGTTGACGCGCGCCGGACAGATTCACGGACATACAACCACCCACCCACCCCGCGCCCCGGTTTCCGTCTGGACTGGTTCTGTCGTCCGAGTGAGTGCCAAAAATTAGCGTTCGTCTATTAAATGATTGTCGGATGATGATTATTGACGGACACTTTTATCGCACCCGATCACACTTTAGTTACTACCTACGTTTAGTATCGACGACGCATCGTTTCGATTATTGAAATTCGAATTGAATTTTTTTTTTTTCTAGTTTTCGACGTAGATTCGCGTGACACAAATATTATGAGCCTTTTTGGATCGATTTCGTGTGCATCACGCCATTTCTACGGGCGAACGTGAATGTGTGATGTTGACGTGATGGAAGCAACGTTTAGGCAATCCGCATTACGTATTACTATCAATTATATTTTAAACGAATGAAAACTTCAATTCAGAAGTGTGATAATCCCGATCCATTCAAGTTTTGTTAATTTTAGATTAAAAATGCGTGAGTATTGTACTATTGCTAACGATAAAACGATAAAAAGAACAAGAGCAACGGGCCATTAAGTTAATTTAAAAATAACTCGTACCGGATAAGTCGAATACGTATCCAGGGAAAATTTATTAATTTTAAAATTAACAATAAACGAAAAAAAAAGAACAAGATTTCCGTCAGCTGTGTCATAAACGGAGACCGGCGGAAACAGGTTCTCGCCTCCCACCACTTTTGTGTAGCGGCCGCCAAATCAATTTTGTTTTTATATAATTGATTCAAAAAATTGAAATTCACGCATAGTTATCTGTGCCTGAAGTGGGTCATTTTCATTGCATTGTTAGTAAGATCGAAACCATAGAAACCATACAAAACGCATACGACTATTTCTGTTTTTCATTTCACGCACTGTTTTTTATTAGTTACCTAGCAACATGGTCACTGCATTGAAACTTCAGAGTTCCTTCAAAAATTTGAATTTTTAATTTCAATTTTTTGAATCAATGATAGAAAAAATATTGTTTATATTTAATATAAAAATAACTATTGTGGAAAACAGCAAAAAATAAAATAATACCACTAATTGGCGGCTGGTCAGGATAGACCTAACGTTCGAAATTTAGAAAAATATTTTTTTTATTTTAATACTGTTACTTTTCTAATGAAGTGCGAAATAAGTTGTGCCCCATAGCTATCTTTTTTATTTTTCACTACGACAATTACAAAGTGTTGATATTCACAACTTTTCGTGAGCACTTCGATAGAAATGAACAAGAACGCAGGAAAATTCCACACCGAATATTAATATTCTGTCTTGGCCCATGTTTATTTTTATCTACCGCAAAACAAAATGTTCGGATTTGTCAGGGGTATTCTGATTTAAAAAAAGAAGAACATTTGACGAATATTTTAAGTCTCAAACGTTTGGAAAATAATGCAACAACAATTCATAGACTACAAAAAAGCCTATGATTCAGTACCACATTCATGGTTAATTAAAATTCTTAAAATTTATAAAATTAATATTAAATTAAATCACCTTCTTTATATGGATGACATAAAACTTAACAATAACTGAAAATCAATCAATATGTCGTGGTCATTACGAAAATTTAGAATATATAACTAAAGAAGGAGAAATCATTAAAAATTTAAATAAAGGAGAATTTTATAAATATTTAGGTATTAATCAATCAAATCATATTCAACATTCAATTATAAAATTAAATCTATTCTTTTGGTGTTATAAAATGGTCCAAAACTAATTTAAAGAATATAAATATTCAAACTAGAGTTCTCTTTACAAAATTTTGTAAACATCACCCCAAATCTGCTGTTGAAAGATTTAATTTACCACGCGAAAATGGTGGTAGGGGTTTTTCAAATCTAGAAATTCTACAACACAATCAAATTGCTTCACTAAAAAATTATTTTCTCAATAGAGCTCGTGATATGACACTATAGCAAATATAAAACAAAAGTCTTTACATGGGAGATATTTTAAAGAGCTGAGGGTTTTATATTTGCAATACAAGATCTTGCACCGTTTTGGCTCACAGCGAATATAAAAAACGTCATGATATATTCGCAAAAATTATACACATGAATTTAGCAGTTAAATTCAATTTATTAAAGGATACACAACCACATTACATTTATAAACCAGAAAGTTGTTTAGAAAATGACAATTACAAATTATATTTTGATCGCACAGTTTTAACTGACATTCACATTCAGCATAACAGACCAGACATTATTATTTTAAATAAACAACAAAAGCAAGCATATCTTTTAGATATAGCTGTTCCAAATTCACACAATATAACACAGACATATAATACAAAAATTAATAAATATATTATTATAATTTCAGCAACAGGAATAGTACCGCAATCTCTTTTTAAAAATTTAAAAATTTTGGACTTAGAGAACACATAAAACACAAAAAAGTCAAAATGTGGAGGCGAGACGCCGGTAATTATGTTGATAAGCACTGCACTACTGCCGCCGGGTGGAGGTGGGATACGAAAAGAAGATGGGAAAAACCGAATTTTATTATCGTATTTAATTGACGTCACAGTTACTTTGGCGAAACAGGAGCTCGCTTTTCGAAGGCATGATGAAAAAGACAGACGAATCAATTTGATATATAAAACCTAACAGGAACGGCTGGTCCATGAGGTCATTTGGGTAATGACCCCCTAAAAAATAAAGGTTTTACCCAACACCAGCCGCGACTGCAATGTACACAAGATTTTTTCTACAATCGCAACTATGACTGCTACATATTATGTTATTTCAACCAAATCAGAAGTACAATAATTTTGAAAAGTAAGTGCAATGTATACTTCTAAATCTATCTAAATTTATTAATATGTAATTTTTTTCAAAACTATCGATCTTTCTTTGAAACATTTTCAATTCACAATTCACTGTTGGAAGCGCTGTACTTTTTAGTATAAATACGTATACGAAAAATTAAAATAATAGTTGAATTAACACATCGTTAAATGTTACGAGGAACATAGTTTTTTGGATTACACAGCAAAATCTTGGAATTTCAGTCCGATATTACTCCATTGAGTCTTTGGACTCACAAATAAATACCTCGAAAAGCCGACAAACATCTGTCTAGAACTTTTCTAGTAACCAGAGGGTATCGTAAACGACCCGTGTTTAGACCTCTTTCGTGAAAGTGACCGACCGCCGGCGCCACTCGATTTCGTCATAAATCTCAGCCGTACCCCCCACGATAATTGACAAGTCTGTCATACAGCCCTACCATTTAAAACCTTTATTCTCTTCGTTTTAAAAATAGTTTCGCATGGTTTTTCTCTCTTCTCGTTTTACAATGGTCCAGTGACTAATAAATGAGTGTTGTGTTATGAGTTTGTTCGAGCTCAAAAAAACGTGGTTCGAAATTGTTTAACGTTTAACGAATGGTAAGTTATTCTAGTTTTTATGTTGGTCTTAACGTGTTAGGGGCCAAGAATACAACATTGTCTGTCCATTATAACATAGAACTGATATGTTGAATTCAGATCTCTAATTATTTAAAAACCAAAAAAATAAAGCAGCAGTCAAAGTGGCATGTACGCGTAACCTAATATATATTTTTTTTACATTAAAAGATCGCCGTCTTCCTCGTCGCACTTACGACATTTGCATATGTTATCTTTGTTAAACTCACGGAAGGAATATAATGAACCGGTCACCCGTCCAAGTGCTGACCGCTGCCCGCGTGGCTTACCTTCGGTGATCGAACGACAACCTTTACCGTTTGACGAGTTTTTATTCTGCAATTGTTTACAATTAATCGACAAAAAAAATTGTTTTCTTAATTATCTAGTACTTAAAGCTATGAATCTACATGATACGGGTCTGTGCATGTTTCCGAATACCTGCACGAAAAACAAATCGGTTCGGTGGTTGCTATGGATTTCAAAAAAAAACAAAAAGTGTTGGGGGGCAACGGCACGCGGTGTTCCCAAGCGGTCACCCATCCAAGTACTGACCGCGCCCGACGTTGCTTAACTTCGGTGATCGGACGAGAACCGGTGCTTTTCAACGTGGTATGGCCGTTGCCGTGGTGTTTAGGTGTGATCGTTGGTGTAAAATATATTGCTTTTAACATTCCGATGCACGAATATGAACATCAAAACGCGATGCGTTTCGTTTCCGTATGCACTTACCCTCTGACGACCGACGTCGGACCGAACTAACGGGAAATCCCACAACAACCACCACGTCACGCTCTAACGACAAGAGAGACTACTAGACGGACTGGCGATCTCCCGCGTCGCACATTTTTCGACCGCCGGCGGCGGTGGAAAATCCAGAATTTCACCCCACCCACCGCGCTGCTTGCTCCGACGACGACGAGATTCCCACATTTGGATCGACCGAAATATGTAAGTAATATCAGGAAGTTCCGATTTTCGAGAGGAGACCTGTGTTTCTATTTACCTATCTATAATAATTATCGTTATAATCATCATATCATTATTATTATTATTAACATTATTATTTATTACCATTATTATTATTATTATTATTATTTATCGTCCCTCGGATTCGGCGATCTTCGAAAATCCAAGTTGGACCGTTAGACATTCGAACGCGGTGTGCGTGGCTGACGAGTTGTTATTTTTGGCGTTTTTTCTTCGATCTTCACCCCGACTTCGGACGACGCAGGTCGGACACGAAATTACGAAGAGAGAAAGACGGAAGAAAGGAAGAAAACCTGAAGATCCGTCGAAGAAAATATCGGAAAACTCGTAGGTGCGGCATCGGTCGGACGATGAAGACCGTCTCCTTTCGGATGATCCTCTCGACGGACTTTCGGCCGTCCCGAAGGGTCCGGACGGCAACGGGACCCGTCGTCGACTCGTCCCGTTTCAACTTCCGCCGAAAACGATCGACCTGAACGTCGGAGAGGCGGTTCGCGGCATCCTGTTGTCGGAATTGCCTCGGTTCGAACACCAGGTCCTTTCTGTGCTTCGACCGTTTCGGAAGCGTTTGGCGACGCGAAGATGTCGTAAAATCGAGAAGGTGGCGCGGTATTCCGGGAAGAGATGGACCAATATTTCGGCGAACGAAATATGGATTCCCGGAATCGACGCGTCTACCCCGCACCGCCGACGTAAACCGTCGGTCCCGAATCGAAACCGTGACGACCCGGATTTAGGGCTGGTGGTTGGAGGGGCGTGTACCTGATTCGAAACCCACCGACGTTCCGAGACGAACTTCGCTATCTCCAGGGAAACTTCGGAAACCGAGTTCGGCCAGCTTGATCACACGGTGGCGATGGTGATCGAGGAAAGAGGACGATGCCATCACGCGGGCAACGATTCCGAGGCCTGCAATTTCTTCGACGGCGGACGCGGTGCGCGTTCAG
>NW_027184231.1:0-17853 GCF_963966145.1 Tenebrio molitor | reverse complement strand
GTGGTGCCAAAGTCGCCTCCGCCTCCGACAAGAGGAAACCCGCTTCGTCCGCCGCATCCAAGACGAAAAAATCATCCGCCAAACGTACCGCCGTCGCGACGACTTCCGACAAGGCTTCCTCGAAGACAGCCAAAAAACAAGCCTCCCCCAAAGCGAAGAAGACTGCTGCCGAAAAGAAGAGCGCCGTCGCTGCCTCCGCCGCCGCAGCGAAAGCCAAGAAATCGGCCGCCTCCTCGGCAGAAAAGAAAACTAGAGCCGCCCCGAAACCCCGATCGCCTTCCAAAGCGAAGAAATCTAACAAGGCTGGTCCGACTAAAAAACCCAAAGCACCCAAACCCAAGACAGCCAAAGCCATTCCTGTCAAGGTGAAAAAGGCCGCTTCGCCGAAGAGGAAAAAGTGAGAAACGTGGATGGATACTCGACTCATGTTCGTTCGGCTGTGCCTCGTTCCGACGTCATCATCGTACTACCGGCAACGGGGCACGCACAAATGGCCCTTTTCAGGGCCACACGATAATCTACGACGAAAAAAAGAAATAAAACTATCCTTACGGCGAAACCAAATAAAATAGATAGCATCAGCTGGCAGGTAGGTGATGACAGGATGCAATAAAATTTTACGAACGACCGCAACCCAACCCGAATCGAGAGGACCGACCGATTATTGACATTTTTATTTTATTCATTTCCGGTTGAAGGGCGATATATTTTTTTTTTTGCCTGTAAAGTTTGAGGTTCTGAAAAGAACCGATTTTTTTGTTATAAAATTCGTGTTTCGTGTTGTTCTTCCGAAACACGATGTGGAAAAATTTAAGCGCGTTCACCCCGAATACGTCTGGCAAGTTGGATGTCCTTTGGCATGATGGTTACACGTTTGGCGTGGATGGCGCACAAATTCGTGTCCTCGAACAGACCGACCAAGTAAGCTTCGCTCGCTTCCTGGAGGGCCATCACGGCGGAGCTTTGGAAGCGCAAATCGGTTTTGAAATCCTGAGCGATCTCCCTCACCAAACGTTGAAAGGGAAGCTTGCGGATGAGCAACTCGGTACTTTTCTGGTAACGACGGATCTCACGCAGAGCCACGGTACCAGGTCTGTAACGGTGGGGCTTCTTGACGCCGCCAGTGGCGGGAGCGCTTTTCCTGGCCGCTTTGGTAGCCAGTTGTTTCCTGGGGGCTTTTCCTCCGGTGGACTTGCGTGCGGTCTGCTTGGTCCTGGCCATTTCGAATGAAACGAATGAAAAACAAAACTGACAATTATTAAAATCGACTCTGACGATCGTTAGACGTGCACGCGTCGAAAGGTAAACGGGTACTAAAAATTCCGCCATATTAAATTGTACTTTTATACGTGAACAAAGTCAACGGCTGACTTCGTCGATTGGTCGATGGTGAACCGTTGAATCTATATAAGGCTCCGTTAGTTGAAATTTTGCGGTAGTTGACTTCCTAGGGACGAGGTGTGCAGGTATTTTGTGTCAGTTGAAATAATCTGAAAAGATGACCGGTCGCGGTAAAGGAGGCAAAGGATTGGGAAAAGGAGGAGCGAAGCGTCATCGCAAAGTCCTGCGTGACAACATCCAGGGCATCACGAAACCCGCTATCAGAAGATTGGCTCGTCGTGGCGGCGTGAAACGTATTTCCGGTTTGATCTACGAAGAAACTCGCGGAGTCCTGAAAGTGTTCTTGGAAAATGTCATCCGAGATGCCGTCACCTACACGGAACACGCCAAACGTAAAACCGTGACAGCGATGGACGTCGTCTACGCTTTGAAACGTCAAGGACGCACCCTCTACGGTTTCGGAGGTTAATTTCCTGGCGCTCTTCACCGTTCGAGAAAACCAGAATAAAATACGAAATACAAAATCGGTTCTTTTCAGAACCACAAAATAAAAATAAGAGGAAAAAAAAGAAACATGATGTTCTTTCGAGAAACAACGGACAATTATTACTAACTGACTACCTGATAAATGTACCAAGATCGTAAACACCCCTTGCTTTCCTTTTGGCATTGCAGTCGTAAATGATAATAATACAAAAAGAAAAGATGCATCGGTCATTTTACGAAAAAAAAAAGCTATAGTGGCCCTGAGAAGGGCCGATATTTTGAGTTTTCGCCACGGAGATGGATCGATCGTTCGTTTAAGGTTTCTTCTCGGTTTTTTTGGGTAAAAGTACGGCCTGAATGTTGGGTAAGACACCGCCTTGGGCGATCGTAACTCCGGACAGGAGTTTGTTCAATTCCTCGTCGTTTCTGATGGCCAGCTGCAGATGACGCGGTATAATACGTGTCTTCTTGTTGTCACGGGCAGCGTTTCCTGCCAATTCTAGAACTTCGGCGGCTAAGTACTCCATGACGGCGGCCAAATAGACGGGAGCTCCTGCACCGACGCGTTCCGCGTAATTTCCTTTTCTGAGAAGACGATGTATCCTACCCACCGGAAACTGGAGACCGGCACGGCTCGAACGGGATTTCGCTTTTCCCTTCACTTTACCTCCTTTACCGCGACCTGACATTTTAAGTTCGTTCGTTAGACACCACGAGAAGTAATAAAACTGACGGACGGGACTCGTCGATTGTAAAAGCTGGTAGCTGTGCTTCGAATTTATAGCCTCCGTGATAGGAGAATAGGACGTGACGATTGGTGGGAGCCCGTTTTCAGGTGGGGTTCTGGTGAACACACTACCTATCAGAAAGGTGGTGGTGCAAAGTTAACGCACGCACACGAGTCAGAGCAGTTCGCGAGTTTGTTGAATCGAATTGAATTGAAAAATGCCGCCGAAGACAAGTGGTAAGGCAGCCAAGAAGGCCGGGAAAGCTCAGAAGAACATTTCCAAGAGCGACAAAAAAAAGAAGCGCAGGAGGAAGGAGAGCTATGCCATCTACATCTACAAGGTGTTGAAACAAGTCCATCCCGACACCGGTATCTCTAGTAAGGCTATGAGCATAATGAACAGTTTCGTGAACGACATCTTCGAACGTATCGCCGCTGAAGCTTCCCGTCTGGCACACTACAACAAACGTTCGACGATCACCAGCAGAGAAATTCAAACTGCCGTGCGTCTGTTGTTGCCCGGTGAGTTGGCCAAGCACGCCGTCTCCGAAGGTACCAAAGCCGTCACCAAGTACACCAGTTCGAAATAGATGTTTTTCGTTTTCGACACATTTATAAACGGTTCTTTTCAGAACCACAAAAACTCTCGAACAAAAAAGAAAAAGACGTGAAACAGCGATTTTTAATTAACTTTTATTATGTCATTATTATTATTATTAGGTTTCATGCATTATCGGTATTTTGCACCCATGCCTATCCAACTTGTAGTTATGTGGTTATTGTATTCGAAATAATTTAGTTGATTGAGGTTATGTTATGAATAAATTTCTATTTTGCCAGAATACAACTCTTCGGAAGAAGAAATCAAATAAACAATCGTACATCTGCTGAACAACCTAGTTGATGGTTGATGGATTTGCATTACCCAGCATATAGCCTAAATGTTCATCTTTAGTGAAATTAAAATTACTTAGCTTTTTTAAGAAAGAAAAAATTAGAACGAATTCTCATCGAAAAAACCGCGATTCCTACAAATGATACAGATGGTTTTGTAGTCGCGTATGTTATTGAATACAATGAGCCGACATTTTTCCGACTCTTTGTTTCATCGAAAACGTTGTTGACATTAGCAAGGAACGTTAAGGATTCCCTGAAACAGACAATTTCACTGTTTTGGAATAGCAGTATGTGCAAATGAGAGGACAGAAGACTTTGAAAAAAGGAGTGAACAAAACTGTACTTTAGTACAGAATGTTATGTTTATTTTAATTTCAATTGTTCCTGTTTTAATGAGATTTTTTATGTTCCTAAATCATTTTCTATTTTTTTTTTCATTAGAGAAGAGTTATTGTCGAGTTATTATCTCTACCTAGCATAAAAATTAAAATACTTTGCAACATTACGTTATTATACATTGCATATCTGACATAAAATACTTGCAAAAATTACTTAGCTAATTAATATTACGCATGACAACTCACATTATTTACTTTGCAAAACATTATAGAATACATAACAGATAATTGTGACCCTGTGTATTGTTCATTGGAATTAAAATAAAAAAAACGTGATTTCGTCAATCGCCGTTATTTGCGACTTCAGGCAACTGTCGCTAAGAGCTATTTTTGTTTCTCCGTTCAATTTCCCGATAAAATCGTCGACTTAGTTATTAACTAAGTTCTTCAGTTAGGTGGTATCAACAATACCACAATAGCCATGTTGCCGGAGTTTTTTGATAAAAGACTTGCTAGTTGGAATACAGAAAATATTTACCAAACACCTATTCACGATAATAAACCGGGGCACTATTGTGGGTTTTCGGTTGGTTTTATATTATATTAGGTACTCACCCTTCGTAACGTGTCTCCACGAAAAAACGTCACTTTCACACTAACCACCTTTCGTTTTAACTCTCGCGACGATAACTGAAATGTTGACGCGCGCCGGACAGATTCACGGACATACAACCACCCACCCACCCCGCGCCCCGGTTTCCGTCTGGACTGGTTCTGTCGTCCGAGTGAGTGCCAAAAATTAGCGTTCGTCTATTAAATGATTGTCGGATGATGATTATTGACGGACACTTTTATCGCACCCGATCACACTTTAGTTACTACCTACGTTTAGTATCGACGACGCATCGTTTCGATTATTGAAATTCGAATTGAATTTTTTTTTTTTCTAGTTTTCGACGTAGATTCGCGTGACACAAATATTATGAGCCTTTTTGGATCGATTTCGTGTGCATCACGCCATTTCTACGGGCGAACGTGAATGTGTGATGTTGACGTGATGGAAGCAACGTTTAGGCAATCCGCATTACGTATTACTATCAATTATATTTTAAACGAATGAAAACTTCAATTCAGAAGTGTGATAATCCCGATCCATTCAAGTTTTGTTAATTTTAGATTAAAAATGCGTGAGTATTGTACTATTGCTAACGATGCCAAAACATCGCATATTCAATGTAAAAAGAACAAGAGCAACGGGCCATTAAGTTAATTTAAAAATAACTCGTACCGGATAAGTCGAATACGTATCCAGGGAAAATTTATTAATTTTAAAATTGACCGGCGGAAACAGGTTCTCGCCTCCCACCACTTTTGTGTAGCGGCCGCCAAATCAATTTTGTTTTTATATAATTGATTCAAAAAATTGAAATTCACGCATAGTTATCTGTGCCTGAAGTGGGTCATTTTCATTGCATTGTTAGTAAGATCGAAACCATAGAAACCATACAAAACGCATACGACTATTTCTGTTTTTCATTTCACGCACTGTTTTTTATTAGTTACCTAGCAACATGGTCACTGCATTGAAACTTCAGAGTTCCTTCAAAAATTTGAATTTTTAATTTCAATTTTTTGAATCAATGATTTAATATAAAAATAACTATTGTGGAAAACAGCAAAAAATAAAATAATACCACTAATTGGCGGCTGGTCAGGATAGACCTAACGTTCGAAATTTAGAAAAATATTTTTTTTATTTTAATACTGTTACTTTTCTAATGAAGTGCGAAATAAGTTGTGCCCCATAGCTATCTTTTTTATTTTTCACTACGACAATTACAAAGTGTTGATATTCACAACTTTTCGTGAGCACTTCGATAGAAATGAACAAGAACGCAGGAAAATTCCACACCGAATATTAATATTCTGTCTTGGCCCATGTTTACTTTTATCTACCGCAAAACAAAATGTTCGGATTTGTCAGGGGTATTCTGATTTAAAAAAAGAAGAACATTTGACGAATATTTTAAGTCTCAAACGTTTGGAAAATAATGCAACAACAATTCATAGACTACAAAAAAGCCTATGATTCAGTACCACATTCATGGTTAATTAAAATTCTTAAAATTTATAAAATTAATATTAAATTAAATCACCTTCTTTATATGGATGACATAAAACTTAACAATAACTGAAAATCAATCAATATGTCGTGGTCATTACGAAAATTTAGAATATATAACTAAAGAAGGAGAAATCATTAAAAATTTAAATAAAGGAGAATTTTATAAATATTTAGGTATTAATCAATCAAATCAAATTAAATCTATTCTTTTGGTGTTATAAAATGGTCCAAAACTAATTTAAAGAATATAAATATTCAAACTAGAGTTCTCTTTACAAAATTTTGTAAACATCACCCCAAATCTGCTGTTGAAAGATTTAATTTACCACGCGAAAATGGTGGTAGGGGTTTTTCAAATCTAGAAATTCTACAACACAATCAAATTGCTTCACTAAAAAATTATTTTCTCAATAGAGCTCGTGATATGACACTATAGCAAATATAAAACAAAAGTCTTTACATGGGAGATATTTTAAAGAGCTGAGGGTTTTATATTTGCAATACAAGATCTTGCACCGTTTTGGCTCACAGCGAATATAAAAAACGTCATGATATATTCGCAAAAATTATACACATGAATTTAGCAGTTAAATTCAATTTATTAAAGGATACACAACCACATTACATTTATAAACCAGAAAGTTGTTTAGAAAATGACAATTACAAATTATATTTTGATCGCACAGTTTTAACTGACATTCACATTCAGCATAACAGACCAGACATTATTATTTTAAATAAACAACAAAAGCAAGCATATCTTTTAGATATAGCTGTTCCAAATTCACACAATATAACACAGACATATAATACAAAAATTAATAAATATATTATTATAATTTCAGCAACAGGAATAGTACCGCAATCTCTTTTTAAAAATTTAAAAATTTTGGACTTAGAGAACACATAAAACACAAAAAAGTCAAAATGTGGAGGCGAGACGCCGGTAATTATGTTGATAAGCACTGCACTACTGCCGCCGGGTGGAGGTGGGATACGAAAAGAAGATGCTCTCACTGCTCTCACTCACAATAAGTTCGGAAAAACCGAATTTTATTATCGTATTTAATTGACGTCACAGTTACTTTGGCGAAACAGGAGCTCGCTTTTCGAAGGCATGATGAAAAAGACAGACGAATCAATTTGATATATAAAACCTAACAGGAACGGCTGGTCCATGAGGTCATTTGGGTAATGACCCCCTAAAAAATAAAGGTTTTACCCAACACCAGCCGCGACTGCAATGTACACAAGACTATGACTGCTACATATTATGTTATTTCAACCAAATCAGAAGTACAATAATTTTGAAAAGTAAGTGCAATGTATACTTCTAAATCTATCTAAATTTATTAATATGTAATTTTTTTCAAAACTATCGATCTTTCTTTGAAACATTTTCAATTCACAATTCACTGTTGGAAGCGCTGTACTTTTTAGTATAAATACGTATACGAAAAATTAAAATAATAGTTGAATTAACACATCGTTAAATGTTACGAGGAACATAGTTTTTTGGATTACACAGCAAAATCTTGGAATTTCAGTCCGATATTACTCCATTGAGTCTTTGGACTCACAAATAAATACCTCGTCGAAAAGCCGACAAACATCTGTCTAGAACTTTTCTAGTAACCAGAGGGTATCGTAAACGACCCGTGTTTAGACCTCTTTCGTGAAAGTGACCGACCGCCGGCGCCGCTCGATTTCGTCATAAATCTCAGCCGTACCCCCCACGATAATTGACAAGTCTGTCATACAGCCCTACCATTTAAAACCTTTATTCTCTTCGTTTTAAAAATAGTTTCGCATGGTTTTTCTCTCTTCTCGTTTTACAATGGTCCAGTGACTAATAAATGAGTGTTGTGTTATGAGTTTGTTCGAGCTCAAAAAAACGTGGTTCGAAATTGTTTAACGTTTAACGAATGGTAAGTTATTCTAGTTTTTATGTTGGTCTTAACGTGTTAGGGGCCAAGAATACAACATTGTCTGTCCATTATAACATAGAACTGATATGTTGAATTCAGATCTCTAATTATTTAAAAACCAAAAAAATAAAGCAGCAGTCAAAGTGGCATGTACGCGTAACCTAATATATATTTTTTTTACATTAAAAGATCGCCGTCTTCCTCGTCGCACTTACGACATTTGCATATGTTATCTTTGTTAAACTCACGGAAGGAATATAATGAACCGGTCACCCGTCCAAGTGCTGACCGCTGCCCGCGTGGCTTACCTTCGGTGATCGAACGACAACCTTTACCGTTTGACGAGTTTTTATTCTGCAATTGTTTACAATTAATCGACAAAAAAAATTGTTTTCTTAATTATCTAGTACTTAAAGCTATGAATCTACATTATACGGGTCTGTGCATGTTTCCGAATACCTGCACGAAAAACAAATCGGTTCGGTGGTTGCTATGGATTTCAAAAAAAAACAAAAAGTGTTGGGGGGCAACGGCACGCGGTGTTCCCAAGCGGTCACCCATCCAAGTACTGACCGCGCCCGACGTTGCTTAACTTCGGTGATCGGACGAGAACCGGTGCTTTTCAACGTGGTATGGCCGTTGCCGTGGTGTTTAGGTGTGATCGTTGGTGTAAAATATATTGCTTTTAACATTCCGATGCACGAATATGAACATCAAAACGCGATGCGTTTCGTTTCCGTATGCACTTACCCTCTGACGACCGACGTCGGACCGAACTAACGGGAAATCCCACAACAACCACCACGTCACGCTCTAACGACAAGAGAGACTACTAGACGGACTGGCGATCTCCCGCGTCGCACATTTTTCGACCGCCGGCGGCGGTGGAAAATCCAGAATTTCACCCCACCTACCGCGCTGCTTGCTCCGACGACGACGAGATTCCCACATTTGGATCGACCGAAATATGTAAGTAATATCAGGAAGTTCCGATTTTCGAGAGGAGACCTGTGTTTCTATTTACCTATCTATAATAATTATCGTTATAATCATCATATCATTATTATTATTATTAACATTATTATTTATTACCATTATTATTATTATTATTATTATTTATCGTCCCTCGGATTCGGCGATCTTCGAAAATCCAAGTTGGACCGTTAGACATTCGAACGCGGTGTGCGTGGCTGACGAGTTGTTATTTTTGGCGTTTTTTCTTCGATCTTCACCCCGACTTCGGACGACGCAGGTCGGACACGAAATTACGAAGAGAGAAAGACGGAAGAAAGGAAGAAAACCTGAAGATCCGTCGAAGAAAATATCGGAAAACTCGTAGGTGCGGCATCGGTCGGACGATGAAGACCGTCTCCTTTCGGATGATCCTCTCGACGGACTTTCGGCCGTCCCGAAGGGTCCGGACGGCAACGGGACCCGTCGTCGACTCGTCCCGTTTCAACTTCCGCCGAAAACGATCGACCTGAACGTCGGAGAGGCGGTTCGCGGCATCCTGTTGTCGGAATTGCCTCGGTTCGAACACCAGGTCCTTTCTGTGCTTCGACCGTTTCGGAAGCGTTTGGCGACGCGAAGATGTCGTAAAATCGAGAAGGTGGCGCGGTATTCCGGGAAGAGATGGACCAATATTTCGGCGAACGAAATATGGATTCCCGGAATCGACGCGTCTACCCCGCACCGCCGACGTAAACCGTCGGTCCCGAATCGAAACCGTGACGACCCGGATTTAGGGCTGGTGGTTGGAGGGGCGTGTACCTGATTCGAAACCCACCGACGTTCCGAGACGAACTTCGCTATCTCCAGGGAAACTTCGGAAACCGAGTTCGGCCAGCTTGATCACACGGTGGCGATGGTGATCGAGGAAAGAGGACGATGCCATCACGCGGGCAACGATTCCGAGGCCTGCAATTTCTTCGACGGCGGACGCGGTGCGCGTTCAGTCTTCCGTCCGCAGTGGCGACTATTTTATAAAGACTTAGAAAATTTTTTTGTTCAATTCTCGTTCACGAGGTGCTCGAAGTGTACGTGTGTGAGCAAGTGTTTTTTCAATAATTATTATTAACTTTTAACGTTTTAACGTGAAAGATGGCCGACGTCGAAAATCAAACAGCATCATCGGTCACCACCGGTTCCGCTGCCACCCCTCAATCCCACGCGAAGAAAGAGAAAAAAGCGAAAAATCCCAGGGCGAAACCGTCCCATCCTCCGACATCCGAGATGGTAAACAACGCCATCAAGGGACTCAAGGAACGCGGAGGATCGTCTCTTCAGGCCATCAAGAAGTTCGTCGCCGCAAATTACAAAGTCGACGCCGAAAAGGTCGCCCCTTTCATCAAGAAATATCTGAAAGGCGCCGTGGCGTCGGGATCTCTGGTTCAGACGAAAGGTAAGGGCGCGTCGGGTTCGTTCAAGCTCGCCTCGTCCACCTCCGGTGGTGCCAAAGTCGCCTCCGCCTCCGACAAGAGGAAACCCGCTTCGTCCGCCGCATCCAAGACGAAAAAATCATCCGCCAAACGTACCGCCGTCGCGACGACTTCCGACAAGGCTTCCTCGAAGACAGCCAAAAAACAAGCCTCCCCCAAAGCGAAGAAGACTGCTGCCGAAAAGAAGAGCGCCGTCGCTGCCTCCGCCGCCGCAGCGAAAGCCAAGAAATCGGCCGCCTCCTCGGCAGAAAAGAAAACTAGAGCCGCCCCGAAACCCCGATCGCCTTCCAAAGCGAAGAAATCTAACAAGGCTGGTCCGACTAAAAAACCCAAAGCACCCAAACCCAAGACAGCCAAAGCCATTCCTGTCAAGGTGAAAAAGGCCGCTTCGCCGAAGAGGAAAAAGTGAGAAACGTGGATGGATACTCGACTCATGTTCGTTCGGCTGTGCCTCGTTCCGACGTCATCATCGTACTACCGGCAACGGGGCACGCACAAATGGCCCTTTTCAGGGCCACACGATAATCTACGACGAAAAAAAGAAATAAAACTATCCTTACGGCGAAACCAAATAAAATAGATAGCATCAGCTGGCAGGTAGGTGATGACAGGATGCAATAAAATTTTACGAACGACCGCAACCCAACCCGAATCGAGAGGACCGACCGATTATTGACATTTTTATTTTATTCATTTCCGGTTGAAGGGCGATATATTTTTTTTTTTGCCTGTAAAGTTTGAGGTTCTGAAAAGAACCGATTTTTTTGTTATAAAATTCGTGTTTCGTGTTGTTCTTCCGAAACACGATGTGGAAAAATTTAAGCGCGTTCACCCCGAATACGTCTGGCAAGTTGGATGTCCTTTGGCATGATGGTTACACGTTTGGCGTGGATGGCGCACAAATTCGTGTCCTCGAACAGACCGACCAAGTAAGCTTCGCTCGCTTCCTGGAGGGCCATCACGGCGGAGCTTTGGAAGCGCAAATCGGTTTTGAAATCCTGAGCGATCTCTCTCACCAAACGTTGAAAGGGAAGCTTGCGGATGAGCAACTCGGTACTTTTCTGGTAACGACGGATCTCACGCAGAGCCACGGTACCAGGTCTGTAACGGTGGGGCTTCTTGACGCCGCCAGTGGCGGGAGCGCTTTTCCTGGCCGCTTTGGTAGCCAGTTGTTTCCTGGGGGCTTTTCCTCCGGTGGACTTGCGTGCGGTCTGCTTGGTCCTGGCCATTTCGAATGAAACGAATGAAAAACAAAACTGACAATTATTAAAATCGACTCTGACGATCGTTAGACGTGCACGCGTCGAAAGGTAAACGGGTACTAAAAATTCCGCCATATTAAATTGTACTTTTATACGTGAACAAAGTCAACGGCTGACTTCGTCGATTGGTCGATGGTGAACCGTTGAATCTATATAAGGCTCCGTTAGTTGAAATTTTGCGGTAGTTGACTTCCTAGGGACGAGGTGTGCAGGTATTTTGTGTCAGTTGAAATAATCTGAAAAGATGACCGGTCGCGGTAAAGGAGGCAAAGGATTGGGAAAAGGAGGAGCGAAGCGTCATCGCAAAGTCCTGCGTGACAACATCCAGGGCATCACGAAACCCGCTATCAGAAGATTGGCTCGTCGTGGCGGCGTGAAACGTATTTCCGGTTTGATCTACGAAGAAACTCGCGGAGTCCTGAAAGTGTTCTTGGAAAATGTCATCCGAGATGCCGTCACCTACACGGAACACGCCAAACGTAAAACCGTGACAGCGATGGACGTCGTCTACGCTTTGAAACGTCAAGGACGCACCCTCTACGGTTTCGGAGGTTAATTTCCTGGCGCTCTTCACCGTTCGAGAAAACCAGAATAAAATACGAAATACAAAATCGGTTCTTTTCAGAACCACAAAATAAAAATAAGAGGAAAAAAAAGAAACATGATGTTCTTTCGAGAAACAACGGACAATTATTACTAACTGACTACCTGATAAATGTACCAAGATCGTAAACACCCCTTGCTTTCCTTTTGGCATTGCAGTCGTAAATGATAATAATACAAAAAGAAAAGATGCATCGGTCATTTTACGAAAAAAAAAAGCTATAGTGGCCCTGAGAAGGGCCGATATTTTGAGTTTTCGCCACGGAGATGGATCGATCGTTCGTTTAAGGTTTCTTCTCGGTTTTTTTGGGTAAAAGTACGGCCTGAATGTTGGGTAAGACACCGCCTTGGGCGATCGTAACTCCGGACAGGAGTTTGTTCAATTCCTCGTCGTTTCTGATGGCCAGCTGCAGATGACGCGGTATAATACGTGTCTTCTTGTTGTCACGGGCAGCGTTTCCTGCCAATTCTAGAACTTCGGCGGCTAAGTACTCCATGACGGCGGCCAAATAGACGGGAGCTCCTGCACCGACGCGTTCCGCGTAATTTCCTTTTCTGAGAAGACGATGTATCCTACCCACCGGAAACTGGAGACCGGCACGGCTCGAACGGGATTTCGCTTTTCCCTTCACTTTACCTCCTTTACCGCGACCTGACATTTTAAGTTCGTTCGTTAGACACCACGAGAAGTAATAAAACTGACGGACGGGACTCGTCGATTGTAAAAGCTGGTAGCTGTGCTTCGAATTTATAGCCTCCGTGATAGGAGAATAGGACGTGACGATTGGTGGGAGCCCGTTTTCAGGTGGGGTTCTGGTGAACACACTACCTATCAGAAAGGTGGTGGTGCAAAGTTAACGCACGCACACGAGTCAGAGCAGTTCGCGAGTTTGTTGAATCGAATTGAATTGAAAAATGCCGCCGAAGACAAGTGGTAAGGCAGCCAAGAAGGCCGGGAAAGCTCAGAAGAACATTTCCAAGAGCGACAAAAAAAAGAAGCGCAGGAGGAAGGAGAGCTATGCCATCTACATCTACAAGGTGTTGAAACAAGTCCATCCCGACACCGGTATCTCTAGTAAGGCTATGAGCATAATGAACAGTTTCGTGAACGACATCTTCGAACGTATCGCCGCTGAAGCTTCCCGTCTGGCACACTACAACAAACGTTCGACGATCACCAGCAGAGAAATTCAAACTGCCGTGCGTCTGTTGTTGCCCGGTGAGTTGGCCAAGCACGCCGTCTCCGAAGGTACCAAAGCCGTCACCAAGTACACCAGTTCGAAATAGATGTTTTTCGTTTTCGACACATTTATAAACGGTTCTTTTCAGAACCACAAAAACTCTCGAACAAAAAAGAAAAAGACGTGAAACAGCGATTTTTAATTAACTTTTATTATGTCATTATTATTATTATTAGGTTTCATGCATTATCGGTATTTTGCACCCATGCCTATCCAACTTGTAGTTATGTGGTTATTGTATTCGAAATAATTTAGTTGATTGAGGTTATGTTATGAATAAATTTCTATTTTGCCAGAATACAACTCTTCGGAAGAAGAAATCAAATAAACAATCGTACATCTGCTGAACAACCTAGTTGATGGTTGATGGATTTGCATTACCCAGCATATAGCCTAAATGTTCATCTTTAGTGAAATTAAAATTACTTAGCTTTTTTAAGAAAGAAAAAATTAGAACGAATTCTCATCGAAAAAACCGCGATTCCTACAAATGATACAGATGGTTTTGTAGTCGCGTATGTTATTGAATACAATGAGCCGACATTTTTCCGACTCTTTGTTTCATCGAAAACGTTGTTGACATTAGCAAGGAACGTTAAGGATTCCCTGAAACAGACAATTTCACTGTTTTGGAATAGCAGTATGTGCAAATGAGAGGACAGAAGACTTTGAAAAAAGGAGTGAACAAAACTGTACTTTAGTACAGAATGTTATGTTTATTTTAATTTCAATTGTTCCTGTTTTAATGAGATTTTTTATGTTCCTAAATCATTTTCTATTTTTTTTTTCATTAGAGAAGAGTTATTGTCGAGTTATTATCTCTACCTAGCATAAAAATTAAAATACTTTGCAACATTACGTTATTATACATTGCATATCTGACATAAAATACTTGCAAAAATTACTTAGCTAATTAATATTACGCATGACAACTCACATTATTTACTTTGCAAAACATTATAGAATACATAACAGATAATTGTGACCCTGTGTATTGTTCATTGGAATTAAAATAAAAAAAACGTGATTTCGTCAATCGCCGTTATTTGCGACTTCAGGCAACTGTCGCTAAGAGCTATTTTTGTTTCTCCGTTCAATTTCCCGATAAAATCGTCGACTTAGTTATTAACTAAGTTCTTCAGTTAGGTGGTATCAACAATACCACAATAGCCATGTTGCCGGAGTTTTTTGATAAAAGACTTGCTAGTTGGAATACAGAAAATATTTACCAAACACCTATTCACGATAATAAACCGGGGCACTATTGTGGGTTTTCGGTTGGTTTTATATTATATTAGGTACTCACCCTTCGTAACGTGTCTCCACGAAAAAACGTCACTTTCACACTAACCACCTTTCGTTTTAACTCTCGCGACGATAACTGAAATGTTGACGCGCGCCGGACAGATTCACGGACATACAACCACCCACCCACCCCGCGCCCCGGTTTCCGTCTGGACTGGTTCTGTCGTCCGAGTGAGTGCCAAAAATTAGCGTTCGTCTATTAAATGATTGTCGGATGATGATTATTGACGGACACTTTTATCGCACCCGATCACACTTTAGTTACTACCTACGTTTAGTATCGACGACGCATCGTTTCGATTATTGAAATTCGAATTGAATTTTTTTTTTTTCTAGTTTTCGACGTAGATTCGCGTGACACAAATATTATGAGCCTTTTTGGATCGATTTCGTGTGCATCACGCCATTTCTACGGGCGAACGTGAATGTGTGATGTTGACGTGATGGAAGCAACGTTTAGGCAATCCGCATTACGTATTACTATCAATTATATTTTAAACGAATGAAAACTTCAATTCAGAAGTGTGATAATCCCGATCCATTCAAGTTTTGTTAATTTTAGATTAAAAATGCGTGAGTATTGTACTATTGCTAACGATGCCAAAACATCGCATATTCAATGTAAAAAGAACAAGAGCAACGGGCCATTAAGTTAATTTAAAAATAACTCGTACCGGATAAGTCGAATACGTATCCAGGGAAAATTTATTAATTTTAAAATTGACCGGCGGAAACAGGTTCTCGCCTCCCACCACTTTTGTGTAGCGGCCGCCAAATCAATTTTGTTTTTATATAATTGATTCAAAAAATTGAAATTCACGCATAGTTATCTGTGCCTGAAGTGGGTCATTTTCATTGCATTGTTAGTAAGATCGAAACCATAGAAACCATACAAAACGCATACGACTATTTCTGTTTTTCATTTCACGCACTGTTTTTTATTAGTTACCTAGCAACATGGTCACTGCATTGAAACTTCAGAGTTCCTTCAAAAATTTGAATTTTTAATTTCAATTTTTTGAATCAATGATTTAATATAAAAATAACTATTGTGGAAAACAGCAAAAAATAAAATAATACCACTAATTGGCGGCTGGTCAGGATAGACCTAACGTTCGAAATTTAGAAAAATATTTTTTTTATTTTAATACTGTTACTTTTCTAATGAAGTGCGAAATAAGTTGTGCCCCATAGCTATCTTTTTTATTTTTCACTACGACAATTACAAAGTGTTGATATTCACAACTTTTCGTGAGCACTTCGATAGAAATGAACAAGAACGCAGGAAAATTCCACACCGAATATTAATATTCTGTCTTGGCCCATGTTTACTTTTATCTACCGCAAAACAAAATGTTCGGATTTGTCAGGGGTATTCTGATTTAAAAAAAGAAGAACATTTGACGAATATTTTAAGTCTCAAACGTTTGGAAAATAATGCAACAACAATTCATAGACTACAAAAAAGCCTATGATTCAGTACCACATTCATGGTTAATTAAAATTCTTAAAATTTATAAAATTAATATTAAATTAAATCACCTTCTTTATATGGATGACATAAAACTTAACAATAACTGAAAATCAATCAATATGTCGTGGTCATTACGAAAATTTAGAATATATAACTAAAGAAGGAGAAATCATTAAAAATTTAAATAAAGGAGAATTTTATAAATATTTAGGTATTAATCAATCAAATCAAATTAAATCTATTCTTTTGGTGTTATAAAATGGTCCAAAACTAATTTAAAGAATATAAATATTCAAACTAGAGTTCTCTTTACAAAATTTTGTAAACATCACCCCAAATCTGCTGTTGAAAGATTTAATTTACCACGCGAAAATGGTGGTAGGGGTTTTTCAAATCTAGAAATTCTACAACACAATCAAATTGCTTCACTAAAAAATTATTTTCTCAATAGAGCTCGTGATATGACACTATAGCAAATATAAAACAAAAGTCTTTACATGGGAGATATTTTAAAGAGCTGAGGGTTTTATATTTGCAATACAAGATCTTGCACCGTTTTGGCTCACAGCGAATATAAAAAACGTCATGATATATTCGCAAAAATTATACACATGAATTTAGCAGTTAAATTCAATTTATTAAAGGATACACAACCACATTACATTTATAAACCAGAAAGTTGTTTAGAAAATGACAATTACAAATTATATTTTGATCGCACAGTTTTAACTGACATTCACATTCAGCATAACAGACCAGACATTATTATTTTAAATAAACAACAAAAGCAAGCATATCTTTTAGATATAGCTGTTCCAAATTCACACAATATAACACAGACATATAATACAAAAATTAATAAATATATTATTATAATTTCAGCAACAGGAATAGTACCGCAATCTCTTTTTAAAAATTTAAAAATTTTGGACTTAGAGAACACATAAAACACAAAAAAGTCAAAATGTGGAGGCGAGACGCCGGTAATTATGTTGATAAGCACTGCACTACTGCCGCCGGGTGGAGGTGGGATACGAAAAGAAGATGCTCTCACTGCTCTCACTCACAATAAGTTCGGAAAAACCGAATTTTATTATCGTATTTAATTGACGTCACAGTTACTTTGGCGAAACAGGAGCTCGCTTTTCGAAGGCATGATGAAAAAGACAGACGAATCAATTTGATATATAAAACCTAACAGGAACGGCTGGTCCATGAGGTCATTTGGGTAATGACCCCCTAAAAAATAAAGGTTTTACCCAACACCAGCCGCGACTGCAATGTACACAAGACTATGACTGCTACATATTATGTTATTTCAACCAAATCAGAAGTACAATAATTTTGAAAAGTAAGTGCAATGTATACTTCTAAATCTATCTAAATTTATTAATATGTAATTTTTTTCAAAACTATCGATCTTTCTTTGAAACATTTTCAATTCACAATTCACTGTTGGAAGCGCTGTACTTTTTAGTATAAATACGTATACGAAAAATTAAAATAATAGTTGAATTAACACATCGTTAAATGTTACGAGGAACATAGTTTTTTGGATTACACAGCAAAATCTTGGAATTTCAGTCCGATATTACTCCATTGAGTCTTTGGACTCACAAATAAATACCTCGAAAAGCCGACAAACATCTGTCTAGAACTTTTCTAGTAACCAGAGGGTATCGTAAACG
>NW_027184230.1:0-17874 GCF_963966145.1 Tenebrio molitor | reverse complement strand
CTGGTGTTCGAACCGAGGCAATTCCGACAACAGGATGCCGCGAACCGCCTCTCCGACGTTCAGGTCGATCGTTTTCGGCGGAAGTTGAAACGGGACGAGTCGACGACGGGTCCCGTTGCCGTCCGGACCCTTCGGGACGGCCGAAAGTCCGTCGAGAGGATCATCCGAAAGGAGACGGTCTTCATCGTCCGACCGATGCCGCACCTACGAGTTTTCCGATATTTTCTTCGACGGATCTTCAGGTTTTCTTCCTTTCTTCCGTCTTTCTCTCTTCGTAATTTCGTGTCCGACCTGCGTCGTCCGAAGTCGGGGTGAAGATCGAAGAAAAAACGCCAAAAATAACAACTCGTCAGCCACGCACACCGCGTTCGAATGTCTAACGGTCCAACTTGGATTTTCGAAGATCGCCGAATCCGAGGGACGATAAATAATAATAATAATAATAATAATGGTAATAAATAATAATGTTAATAATAATAATAATGATATGATGATTATAACGATAATTATTATAGATAGGTAAATAGAAACACAGGTCTCCTCTCGAAAATCGGAACTTCCTGATATTACTTACATATTTCGGTCGATCCAAATGTGGGAATCTCGTCGTCGTCGGAGCAAGCAGCGCGGTAGGTGGGGTGAAATTCTGGATTTTCCACCGCCGCCGGCGGTCGAAAAATGTGCGACGCGGGAGATCGCCAGTCCGTCTAGTAGTCTCTCTTGTCGTTAGAGCGTGACGTGGTGGTTGTTGTGGGATTTCCCGTTAGTTCGGTCCGACGTCGGTCGTCAGAGGGTAAGTGCATACGGAAACGAAACGCATCGCGTTTTGATGTTCATATTCGTGCATCGGAATGTTAAAAGCAATATATTTTACACCAACGATCACACCTAAACACCACGGCAACGGCCATACCACGTTGAAAAGCACCGGTTCTCGTCCGATCACCGAAGTTAAGCAACGTCGGGCGCGGTCAGTACTTGGATGGGTGACCGCTTGGGAACACCGCGTGCCGTTGCCCCCCAACACTTTTTGTTTTTTTTTGAAATCCATAGCAACCACCGAACCGATTTGTTTTTCGTGCAGGTATTCGGAAACATGCACAGACCCGTATAATGTAGATTCATAGCTTTAAGTACTAGATAATTAAGAAAACAATTTTTTTTGTCGATTAATTGTAAACAATTGCAGAATAAAAACTCGTCAAACGGTAAAGGTTGTCGTTCGATCACCGAAGGTAAGCCACGCGGGCAGCGGTCAGCACTTGGACGGGTGACCGGTTCATTATATTCCTTCCGTGAGTTTAACAAAGATAACATATGCAAATGTCGTAAGTGCGACGAGGAAGACGGCGATCTTTTAATGTAAAAAAAATATATATTAGGTTACGCGTACATGCCACTTTGACTGCTGCTTTATTTTTTTGGTTTTTAAATAATTAGAGATCTGAATTCAACATATCAGTTCTATGTTATAATGGACAGACAATGTTGTATTCTTGGCCCCTAACACGTTAAGACCAACATAAAAACTAGAATAACTTACCATTCGTTAAACGTTAAACAATTTCGAACCACGTTTTTTTGAGCTCGAACAAACTCATAACACAACACTCATTTATTAGTCACTGGACCATTGTAAAACGAGAAGAGAGAAAAACCATGCGAAACTATTTTTAAAACGAAGAGAATAAAGGTTTTAAATGGTAGGGCTGTATGACAGACTTGTCAATTATCGTGGGGGGTACGGCTGAGATTTATGACGAAATCGAGCGGCGCCGGCGGTCGGTCACTTTCACGAAAGAGGTCTAAACACGGGTCGTTTACGATACCCTCTGGTTACTAGAAAAGTTCTAGACAGATGTTTGTCGGCTTTTCGAGGTATTTATTTGTGAGTCCAAAGACTCAATGGAGTAATATCGGACTGAAATTCCAAGATTTTGCTGTGTAATCCAAAAAACTATGTTCCTCGTAACATTTAACGATGTGTTAATTCAACTATTATTTTAATTTTTCGTATACGTATTTATACTAAAAAGTACAGCGCTTCCAACAGTGAATTGTGAATTGAAAATGTTTCAAAGAAAGATCGATAGTTTTGAAAAAAATTACATATTAATAAATTTAGATAGATTTAGAAGTATACATTGCACTTACTTTTCAAAATTATTGTACTTCTGATTTGGTTGAAATAACATAATATGTAGCAGTCATAGTCTTGTGTACATTGCAGTCGCGGCTGGTGTTGGGTAAAACCTTTATTTTTTAGGGGGTCATTACCCAAATGACCTCATGGACCAGCCGTTCCTGTTAGGTTTTATATATCAAATTGATTCGTCTGTCTTTTTCATCATGCCTTCGAAAAGCGAGCTCCTGTTTCGCCAAAGTAACTGTGACGTCAATTAAATACGATAATAAAATTCGGTTTTTCCGAACTTATTGTGAGTGAGAGCAGTGAGAGCATCTTCTTTTCGTATCCCACCTCCACCCGGCGGCAGTAGTGCAGTGCTTATCAACATAATTACCGGCGTCTCGCCTCCACATTTTGACTTTTTTGTGTTTTATGTGTTCTCTAAGTCCAAAATTTTTAAATTTTTAAAAAGAGATTGCGGTACTATTCCTGTTGCTGAAATTATAATAATATATTTATTAATTTTTGTATTATATGTCTGTGTTATATTGTGTGAATTTGGAACAGCTATATCTAAAAGATATGCTTGCTTTTGTTGTTTATTTAAAATAATAATGTCTGGTCTGTTATGCTGAATGTGAATGTCAGTTAAAACTGTGCGATCAAAATATAATTTGTAATTGTCATTTTCTAAACAACTTTCTGGTTTATAAATGTAATGTGGTTGTGTATCCTTTAATAAATTGAATTTAACTGCTAAATTCATGTGTATAATTTTTGCGAATATATCATGACGTTTTTTATATTCGCTGTGAGCCAAAACGGTGCAAGATCTTGTATTGCAAATATAAAACCCTCAGCTCTTTAAAATATCTCCCATGTAAAGACTTTTGTTTTATATTTGCTATAGTGTCATATCACGAGCTCTATTGAGAAAATAATTTTTTAGTGAAGCAATTTGATTGTGTTGTAGAATTTCTAGATTTGAAAAACCCCTACCACCATTTTCGCGTGGTAAATTAAATCTTTCAACAGCAGATTTGGGGTGATGTTTACAAAATTTTGTAAAGAGAACTCTAGTTTGAATATTTATATTCTTTAAATTAGTTTTGGACCATTTTATAACACCAAAAGAATAGATTTAATTTGATTTGATTGATTAATACCTAAATATTTATAAAATTCTCCTTTATTTAAATTTTTAATGATTTCTCCTTCTTTAGTTATATATTCTAAATTTTCGTAATGACCACGACATATTGATTGATTTTCAGTTATTGTTAAGTTTTATGTCATCCATATAAAGAAGGTGATTTAATTTAATATTAATTTTATAAATTTTAAGAATTTTAATTAACCATGAATGTGGTACTGAATCATAGGCTTTTTTGTAGTCTATGAATTGTTGTTGCATTATTTTCCAAACGTTTGAGACTTAAAATATTCGTCAAATGTTCTTCTTTTTTTAAATCAGAATACCCCTGACAAATCCGAACATTTTGTTTTGCGGTAGATAAAAGTAAACATGGGCCAAGACAGAATATTAATATTCGGTGTGGAATTTTCCTGCGTTCTTGTTCATTTCTATCGAAGTGCTCACGAAAAGTTGTGAATATCAACACTTTGTAATTGTCGTAGTGAAAAATAAAAAAGATAGCTATGGGGCACAACTTATTTCGCACTTCATTAGAAAAGTAACAGTATTAAAATAAAAAAAATATTTTTCTAAATTTCGAACGTTAGGTCTATCCTGACCAGCCGCCAATTAGTGGTATTATTTTATTTTTTGCTGTTTTCCACAATAGTTATTTTTATATTAAATCATTGATTCAAAAAATTGAAATTAAAAATTCAAATTTTTGAAGGAACTCTGAAGTTTCAATGCAGTGACCATGTTGCTAGGTAACTAATAAAAAACAGTGCGTGAAATGAAAAACAGAAATAGTCGTATGCGTTTTGTATGGTTTCTATGGTTTCGATCTTACTAACAATGCAATGAAAATGACCCACTTCAGGCACAGATAACTATGCGTGAATTTCAATTTTTTGAATCAATTATATAAAAACAAAATTGATTTGGCGGCCGCTACACAAAAGTGGTGGGAGGCGAGAACCTGTTTCCGCCGGTCAATTTTAAAATTAATAAATTTTCCCTGGATACGTATTCGACTTATCCGGTACGAGTTATTTTTAAATTAACTTAATGGCCCGTTGCTCTTGTTCTTTTTACATTGAATATGCGATGTTTTGGCATCGTTAGCAATAGTACAATACTCACGCATTTTTAATCTAAAATTAACAAAACTTGAATGGATCGGGATTATCACACTTCTGAATTGAAGTTTTCATTCGTTTAAAATATAATTGATAGTAATACGTAATGCGGATTGCCTAAACGTTGCTTCCATCACGTCAACATCACACATTCACGTTCGCCCGTAGAAATGGCGTGATGCACACGAAATCGATCCAAAAAGGCTCATAATATTTGTGTCACGCGAATCTACGTCGAAAACTAGAAAAAAAAAAAATTCAATTCGAATTTCAATAATCGAAACGATGCGTCGTCGATACTAAACGTAGGTAGTAACTAAAGTGTGATCGGGTGCGATAAAAGTGTCCGTCAATAATCATCATCCGACAATCATTTAATAGACGAACGCTAATTTTTGGCACTCACTCGGACGACAGAACCAGTCCAGACGGAAACCGGGGCGCGGGGTGGGTGGGTGGTTGTATGTCCGTGAATCTGTCCGGCGCGCGTCAACATTTCAGTTATCGTCGCGAGAGTTAAAACGAAAGGTGGTTAGTGTGAAAGTGACGTTTTTTCGTGGAGACACGTTACGAAGGGTGAGTACCTAATATAATATAAAACCAACCGAAAACCCACAATAGTGCCCCGGTTTATTATCGTGAATAGGTGTTTGGTAAATATTTTCTGTATTCCAACTAGCAAGTCTTTTATCAAAAAACTCCGGCAACATGGCTATTGTGGTATTGTTGATACCACCTAACTGAAGAACTTAGTTAATAACTAAGTCGACGATTTTATCGGGAAATTGAACGGAGAAACAAAAATAGCTCTTAGCGACAGTTGCCTGAAGTCGCAAATAACGGCGATTGACGAAATCACGTTTTTTTTATTTTAATTCCAATGAACAATACACAGGGTCACAATTATCTGTTATGTATTCTATAATGTTTTGCAAAGTAAATAATGTGAGTTGTCATGCGTAATATTAATTAGCTAAGTAATTTTTGCAAGTATTTTATGTCAGATATGCAATGTATAATAACGTAATGTTGCAAAGTATTTTAATTTTTATGCTAGGTAGAGATAATAACTCGACAATAACTCTTCTCTAATGAAAAAAAAAATAGAAAATGATTTAGGAACATAAAAAATCTCATTAAAACAGGAACAATTGAAATTAAAATAAACATAACATTCTGTACTAAAGTACAGTTTTGTTCACTCCTTTTTTCAAAGTCTTCTGTCCTCTCATTTGCACATACTGCTATTCCAAAACAGTGAAATTGTCTGTTTCAGGGAATCCTTAACGTTCCTTGCTAATGTCAACAACGTTTTCGATGAAACAAAGAGTCGGAAAAATGTCGGCTCATTGTATTCAATAACATACGCGACTACAAAACCATCTGTATCATTTGTAGGAATCGCGGTTTTTTCGATGAGAATTCGTTCTAATTTTTTCTTTCTTAAAAAAGCTAAGTAATTTTAATTTCACTAAAGATGAACATTTAGGCTATATGCTGGGTAATGCAAATCCATCAACCATCAACTAGGTTGTTCAGCAGATGTACGATTGTTTATTTGATTTCTTCTTCCGAAGAGTTGTATTCTGGCAAAATAGAAATTTATTCATAACATAACCTCAATCAACTAAATTATTTCGAATACAATAACCACATAACTACAAGTTGGATAGGCATGGGTGCAAAATACCGATAATGCATGAAACCTAATAATAATAATAATGACATAATAAAAGTTAATTAAAAATCGCTGTTTCACGTCTTTTTCTTTTTTGTTCGAGAGTTTTTGTGGTTCTGAAAAGAACCGTTTATAAATGTGTCGAAAACGAAAAACATCTATTTCGAACTGGTGTACTTGGTGACGGCTTTGGTACCTTCGGAGACGGCGTGCTTGGCCAACTCACCGGGCAACAACAGACGCACGGCAGTTTGAATTTCTCTGCTGGTGATCGTCGAACGTTTGTTGTAGTGTGCCAGACGGGAAGCTTCAGCGGCGATACGTTCGAAGATGTCGTTCACGAAACTGTTCATTATGCTCATAGCCTTACTAGAGATACCGGTGTCGGGATGGACTTGTTTCAACACCTTGTAGATGTAGATGGCATAGCTCTCCTTCCTCCTGCGCTTCTTTTTTTTGTCGCTCTTGGAAATGTTCTTCTGAGCTTTCCCGGCCTTCTTGGCTGCCTTACCACTTGTCTTCGGCGGCATTTTTCAATTCAATTCGATTCAACAAACTCGCGAACTGCTCTGACTCGTGTGCGTGCGTTAACTTTGCACCACCACCTTTCTGATAGGTAGTGTGTTCACCAGAACCCCACCTGAAAACGGGCTCCCACCAATCGTCACGTCCTATTCTCCTATCACGGAGGCTATAAATTCGAAGCACAGCTACCAGCTTTTACAATCGACGAGTCCCGTCCGTCAGTTTTATTACTTCTCGTGGTGTCTAACGAACGAACTTAAAATGTCAGGTCGCGGTAAAGGAGGTAAAGTGAAGGGAAAAGCGAAATCCCGTTCGAGCCGTGCCGGTCTCCAGTTTCCGGTGGGTAGGATACATCGTCTTCTCAGAAAAGGAAATTACGCGGAACGCGTCGGTGCAGGAGCTCCCGTCTATTTGGCCGCCGTCATGGAGTACTTAGCCGCCGAAGTTCTAGAATTGGCAGGAAACGCTGCCCGTGACAACAAGAAGACACGTATTATACCGCGTCATCTGCAGCTGGCCATCAGAAACGACGAGGAATTGAACAAACTCCTGTCCGGAGTTACGATCGCCCAAGGCGGTGTCTTACCCAACATTCAGGCCGTACTTTTACCCAAAAAAACCGAGAAGAAACCTTAAACGAACGATCGATCCATCTCCGTGGCGAAAACTCAAAATATCGGCCCTTCTCAGGGCCACTATAGCTTTTTTTTTTCGTAAAATGACCGATGCATCTTTTCTTTTTGTATTATTATCATTTACGACTGCAATGCCAAAAGGAAAGCAAGGGGTGTTTACGATCTTGGTACATTTATCAGGTAGTCAGTTAGTAATAATTGTCCGTTGTTTCTCGAAAGAACATCATGTTTCTTTTTTTTCCTCTTATTTTTATTTTGTGGTTCTGAAAAGAACCGATTTTGTATTTCGTATTTTATTCTGGTTTTCTCGAACGGTGAAGAGCGCCAGGAAATTAACCTCCGAAACCGTAGAGGGTGCGTCCTTGACGTTTCAAAGCGTAGACGACGTCCATCGCTGTCACGGTTTTACGTTTGGCGTGTTCCGTGTAGGTGACGGCATCTCGGATGACATTTTCCAAGAACACTTTCAGGACTCCGCGAGTTTCTTCGTAGATCAAACCGGAAATACGTTTCACGCCGCCACGACGAGCCAATCTTCTGATAGCGGGTTTCGTGATGCCCTGGATGTTGTCACGCAGGACTTTGCGATGACGCTTCGCTCCTCCTTTTCCCAATCCTTTGCCTCCTTTACCGCGACCGGTCATCTTTTCAGATTATTTCAACTGACACAAAATACCTGCACACCTCGTCCCTAGGAAGTCAACTACCGCAAAATTTCAACTAACGGAGCCTTATATAGATTCAACGGTTCACCATCGACCAATCGACGAAGTCAGCCGTTGACTTTGTTCACGTATAAAAGTACAATTTAATATGGCGGAATTTTTAGTACCCGTTTACCTTTCGACGCGTGCACGTCTAACGATCGTCAGAGTCGATTTTAATAATTGTCAGTTTTGTTTTTCATTCGTTTCATTCGAAATGGCCAGGACCAAGCAGACCGCACGCAAGTCCACCGGAGGAAAAGCCCCCAGGAAACAACTGGCTACCAAAGCGGCCAGGAAAAGCGCTCCCGCCACTGGCGGCGTCAAGAAGCCCCACCGTTACAGACCTGGTACCGTGGCTCTGCGTGAGATCCGTCGTTACCAGAAAAGTACCGAGTTGCTCATCCGCAAGCTTCCCTTTCAACGTTTGGTGAGGGAGATCGCTCAGGATTTCAAAACCGATTTGCGCTTCCAAAGCTCCGCCGTGATGGCCCTCCAGGAAGCGAGCGAAGCTTACTTGGTCGGTCTGTTCGAGGACACGAATTTGTGCGCCATCCACGCCAAACGTGTAACCATCATGCCAAAGGACATCCAACTTGCCAGACGTATTCGGGGTGAACGCGCTTAAATTTTTCCACATCGTGTTTCGGAAGAACAACACGAAACACGAATTTTATAACAAAAAAATCGGTTCTTTTCAGAACCTCAAACTTTACAGGCAAAAAAAAAAATATATCGCCCTTCAACCGGAAATGAATAAAATAAAAATGTCAATAATCGGTCGGTCCTCTCGATTCGGGTTGGGTTGCGGTCGTTCGTAAAATTTTATTGCATCCTGTCATCACCTACCTGCCAGCTGATGCTATCTATTTTATTTGGTTTCGCCGTAAGGATAGTTTTATTTCTTTTTTTCGTCGTAGATTATCGTGTGGCCCTGAAAAGGGCCATTTGTGCGTGCCCCGTTGCCGGTAGTACGATGATGACGTCGGAACGAGGCACAGCCGAACGAACATGAGTCGAGTATCCATCCACGTTTCTCACTTTTTCCTCTTCGGCGAAGCGGCCTTTTTCACCTTGACAGGAATGGCTTTGGCTGTCTTGGGTTTGGGTGCTTTGGGTTTTTTAGTCGGACCAGCCTTGTTAGATTTCTTCGCTTTGGAAGGCGATCGGGGTTTCGGGGCGGCTCTAGTTTTCTTTTCTGCCGAGGAGGCGGCCGATTTCTTGGCTTTCGCTGCGGCGGCGGAGGCAGCGACGGCGCTCTTCTTTTCGGCAGCAGTCTTCTTCGCTTTGGGGGAGGCTTGTTTTTTGGCTGTCTTCGAGGAAGCCTTGTCGGAAGTCGTCGCGACGGCGGTACGTTTGGCGGATGATTTTTTCGTCTTGGATGCGGCGGACGAAGCGGGTTTCCTCTTGTCGGAGGCGGAGGCGACTTTGGCACCACCGGAGGTGGACGAGGCGAGCTTGAACGAACCCGACGCGCCCTTACCTTTCGTCTGAACCAGAGATCCCGACGCCACGGCGCCTTTCAGATATTTCTTGATGAAAGGGGCGACCTTTTCGGCGTCGACTTTGTAATTTGCGGCGACGAACTTCTTGATGGCCTGAAGAGACGATCCTCCGCGTTCCTTGAGTCCCTTGATGGCGTTGTTTACCATCTCGGATGTCGGAGGATGGGACGGTTTCGCCCTGGGATTTTTCGCTTTTTTCTCTTTCTTCGCGTGGGATTGAGGGGTGGCAGCGGAACCGGTGGTGACCGATGATGCTGTTTGATTTTCGACGTCGGCCATCTTTCACGTTAAAACGTTAAAAGTTAATAATAATTATTGAAAAAACACTTGCTCACACACGTACACTTCGAGCACCTCGTGAACGAGAATTGAACAAAAAAATTTTCTAAGTCTTTATAAAATAGTCGCCACTGCGGACGGAAGACTGAACGCGCACCGCGTCCGCCGTCGAAGAAATTGCAGGCCTCGGAATCGTTGCCCGCGTGATGGCATCGTCCTCTTTCCTCGATCACCATCGCCACCGTGTGATCAAGCTGGCCGAACTCGGTTTCCGAAGTTTCCCTGGAGATAGCGAAGTTCGTCTCGGAACGTCGGTGGGTTTCGAATCAGGTACACGCCCCTCCAACCACCAGCCCTAAATCGGGTCGTCACGGTTTCGATTCGGACCGACGGTTTACGTCGGCGTGTGCGGGGTAGACGCGTCGATTCCGGGAATCCATATTTCGTTCGCCGAAATATTGGTCCATCTCTTCCCGGAATACCGCGCCACCTTCTCGATTTTACGACATCTTCGCGTCGCCAAACGCTTCCGAAACGGTCGAAGCACAGAAAGGACCTGGTGTTCGAACCGAGGCAATTCCGACAACAGGATGCCGCGAACCGCCTCTCCGACGTTCAGGTCGATCGTTTTCGGCGGAAGTTGAAACGGGACGAGTCGACGACGGGTCCCGTTGCCGTCCGGACCCTTCGGGACGGCCGAAAGTCCGTCGAGAGGATCATCCGAAAGGAGACGGTCTTCATCGTCCGACCGATGCCGCACCTACGAGTTTTCCGATATTTTCTTCGACGGATCTTCAGGTTTTCTTCCTTTCTTCCGTCTTTCTCTCTTCGTAATTTCGTGTCCGACCTGCGTCGTCCGAAGTCGGGGTGAAGATCGAAGAAAAAACGCCAAAAATAACAACTCGTCAGCCACGCACACCGCGTTCGAATGTCTAACGGTCCAACTTGGATTTTCGAAGATCGCCGAATCCGAGGGACGATAAATAATAATAATAATAATAATAATGGTAATAAATAATAATGTTAATAATAATAATAATGATATGATGATTATAACGATAATTATTATAGATAGGTAAATAGAAACACAGGTCTCCTCTCGAAAATCGGAACTTCCTGATATTACTTACATATTTCGGTCGATCCAAATGTGGGAATCTCGTCGTCGTCGGAGCAAGCAGCGCGGTAGGTGGGGTGAAATTCTGGATTTTCCACCGCCGCCGGCGGGTCGAAAAATGTGCGACGCGGGAGATCGCCAGTCCGTCTAGTAGTCTCTCTTGTCGTTAGAGCGTGACGTGGTGGTTGTTGTGGGATTTCCCGTTAGTTCGGTCCGACGTCGGTCGTCAGAGGGTAAGTGCATACGGAAACGAAACGCATCGCGTTTTGATGTTCATATTCGTGCATCGGAATGTTAAAAGCAATATATTTTACACCAACGATCACACCTAAACACCACGGCAACGGCCATACCACGTTGAAAAGCACCGGTTCTCGTCCGATCACCGAAGTTAAGCAACGTCGGGCGCGGTCAGTACTTGGATGGGTGACCGCTTGGGAACACCGCGTGCCGTTGCCCCCCAACACTTTTTGTTTTTTTTTGAAATCCATAGCAACCACCGAACCGATTTTGTTTTTCGTGCAGGTATTCGGAAACATGCACAGACCCGTATAATGTAGATTCATAGCTTTAAGTACTAGATAATTAAGAAAACAATTTTTTTTGTCGATTAATTGTAAACAATTGCAGAATAAAAACTCGTCAAACGGTAAAGGTTGTCGTTCGATCACCGAAGGTAAGCCACGCGGGCAGCGGTCAGCACTTGGACGGGTGACCGGTTCATTATATTCCTTCCGTGAGTTTAACAAAGATAACATATGCAAATGTCGTAAGTGCGACGAGGAAGACGGCGATCTTTTAATGTAAAAAAAATATATATTAGGTTACGCGTACATGCCACTTTGACTGCTGCTTTATTTTTTTGGTTTTTAAATAATTAGAGATCTGAATTCAACATATCAGTTCTATGTTATAATGGACAGACAATGTTGTATTCTTGGCCCCTAACACGTTAAGACCAACATAAAAACTAGAATAACTTACCATTCGTTAAACGTTAAACAATTTCGAACCACGTTTTTTTGAGCTCGAACAAACTCATAACACAACACTCATTTATTAGTCACTGGACCATTGTAAAACGAGAAGAGAGAAAAACCATGCGAAACTATTTTTAAAACGAAGAGAATAAAGGTTTTAAATGGTAGGGCTGTATGACAGACTTGTCAATTATCGTGGGGGGTACGGCTGAGATTTATGACGAAATCGAGCGGCGCCGGCGGTCGGTCACTTTCACGAAAGAGGTCTAAACACGGGTCGTTTACGATACCCTCTGGTTACTAGAAAAGTTCTAGACAGATGTTTGTCGGCTTTTCGAGGTATTTATTTGTGAGTCCAAAGACTCAATGGAGTAATATCGGACTGAAATTCCAAGATTTTGCTGTGTAATCCAAAAAACTATGTTCCTCGTAACATTTAACGATGTGTTAATTCAACTATTATTTTAATTTTTCGTATACGTATTTATACTAAAAAGTACAGCGCTTCCAACAGTGAATTGTGAATTGAAAATGTTTCAAAGAAAGATCGATAGTTTTGAAAAAAATTACATATTAATAAATTTAGATAGATTTAGAAGTATACATTGCACTTACTTTTCAAAATTATTGTACTTCTGATTTGGTTGAAATAACATAATATGTAGCAGTCATAGTCTTGTGTACATTGCAGTCGCGGCTGGTGTTGGGTAAAACCTTTATTTTTTAGGGGGTCATTACCCAAATGACCTCATGGACCAGCCGTTCCTGTTAGGTTTTATATATCAAATTGATTCGTCTGTCTTTTTCATCATGCCTTCGAAAAGCGAGCTCCTGTTTCGCCAAAGTAACTGTGACGTCAATTAAATACGATAATAAAATTCGGTTTTTCCGAACTTATTGTGAGTGAGAGCAGTGAGAGCATCTTCTTTTCGTATCCCACCTCCACCCGGCGGCAGTAGTGCAGTGCTTATCAACATAATTACCGGCGTCTCGCCTCCACATTTTGACTTTTTTTGTGTTTTATGTGTTCTCTAAGTCCAAAATTTTTAAATTTTTAAAAAGAGATTGCGGTACTATTCCTGTTGCTGAAATTATAATAATATATTTATTAATTTTTTGTATTATATGTCTGTGTTATATTGTGTGAATTTGGAACAGCTATATCTAAAAGATATGCTTGCTTTTGTTGTTTATTTAAAATAATAATGTCTGGTCTGTTATGCTGAATGTGAATGTCAGTTAAAACTGTGCGATCAAAATATAATTTGTAATTGTCATTTTCTAAACAACTTTCTGGTTTATAAATGTAATGTGGTTGTGTATCCTTTAATAAATTGAATTTAACTGCTAAATTCATGTGTATAATTTTTGCGAATATATCATGACGTTTTTTATATTCGCTGTGAGCCAAAACGGTGCAAGATCTTGTATTGCAAATATAAAACCCTCAGCTCTTTAAAATATCTCCCATGTAAAGACTTTTGTTTTATATTTGCTATAGTGTCATATCACGAGCTCTATTGAGAAAAATAATTTTTTAGTGAAGCAATTTGATTGTGTTGTAGAATTTCTAGATTTGAAAAACCCCTACCACCATTTTCGCGTGGTAAATTAAATCTTTCAACAGCAGATTTGGGGTGATGTTTACAAAATTTTGTAAAGAGAACTCTAGTTTGAATATTTATATTCTTTAAATTAGTTTTGGACCATTTTATAACACCAAAAGAATAGATTTAATTTGATTTGATTGATTAATACCTAAATATTTATAAAATTCTCCTTTATTTAAATTTTTAATGATTTCTCCTTCTTTAGTTATATATTCTAAATTTTCGTAATGACCACGACATATTGATTGATTTTCAGTTATTGTTAAGTTTTATGTCATCCATATAAAGAAGGTGATTTAATTTAATATTAATTTTATAAATTTTAAGAATTTTAATTAACCATGAATGTGGTACTGAATCATAGGCTTTTTTGTAGTCTATGAATTGTTGTTGCATTATTTTCCAAACGTTTGAGACTTAAAATATTCGTCAAATGTTCTTCTTTTTTTAAATCAGAATACCCCTGACAAATCCGAACATTTTGTTTTGCGGTAGATAAAAGTAAACATGGGCCAAGACAGAATATTAATATTCGGTGTGGAATTTTCCTGCGTTCTTGTTCATTTCTATCGAAGTGCTCACGAAAAGTTGTGAATATCAACACTTTGTAATTGTCGTAGTGAAAAATAAAAAAGATAGCTATGGGGCACAACTTATTTCGCACTTCATTAGAAAAGTAACAGTATTAAAATAAAAAAAATATTTTTCTAAATTTCGAACGTTAGGTCTATCCTGACCAGCCGCCAATTAGTGGTATTATTTTATTTTTTGCTGTTTTCCACAATAGTTATTTTTATATTAAATCATTGATTCAAAAAATTGAAATTAAAAATTCAAATTTTTGAAGGAACTCTGAAGTTTCAATGCAGTGACCATGTTGCTAGGTAACTAATAAAAAACAGTGCGTGAAATGAAAAACAGAAATAGTCGTATGCGTTTTGTATGGTTTCTATGGTTTCGATCTTACTAACAATGCAATGAAAATGACCCACTTCAGGCACAGATAACTATGCGTGAATTTCAATTTTTTGAATCAATTATATAAAAACAAAATTGATTTGGCGGCCGCTACACAAAAGTGGTGGGAGGCGAGAACCTGTTTCCGCCGGTCAATTTTAAAATTAATAAATTTTCCCTGGATACGTATTCGACTTATCCGGTACGAGTTATTTTTAAATTAACTTAATGGCCCGTTGCTCTTGTTCTTTTTACATTGAATATGCGATGTTTTGGCATCGTTAGCAATAGTACAATACTCACGCATTTTTAATCTAAAATTAACAAAACTTGAATGGATCGGGATTATCACACTTCTGAATTGAAGTTTTCATTCGTTTAAAATATAATTGATAGTAATACGTAATGCGGATTGCCTAAACGTTGCTTCCATCACGTCAACATCACACATTCACGTTCGCCCGTAGAAATGGCGTGATGCACACGAAATCGATCCAAAAAGGCTCATAATATTTGTGTCACGCGAATCTACGTCGAAAACTAGAAAAAAAAAAAATTCAATTCGAATTTCAATAATCGAAACGATGCGTCGTCGATACTAAACGTAGGTAGTAACTAAAGTGTGATCGGGTGCGATAAAAGTGTCCGTCAATAATCATCATCCGACAATCATTTAATAGACGAACGCTAATTTTTGGCACTCACTCGGACGACAGAACCAGTCCAGACGGAAACCGGGGCGCGGGGTGGGTGGGTGGTTGTATGTCCGTGAATCTGTCCGGCGCGCGTCAACATTTCAGTTATCGTCGCGAGAGTTAAAACGAAAGGTGGTTAGTGTGAAAGTGACGTTTTTTCGTGGAGACACGTTACGAAGGGTGAGTACCTAATATAATATAAAACCAACCGAAAACCCACAATAGTGCCCCGGTTTATTATCGTGAATAGGTGTTTGGTAAATATTTTCTGTATTCCAACTAGCAAGTCTTTTATCAAAAAACTCCGGCAACATGGCTATTGTGGTATTGTTGATACCACCTAACTGAAGAACTTAGTTAATAACTAAGTCGACGATTTTATCGGGAAATTGAACGGAGAAACAAAAATAGCTCTTAGCGACAGTTGCCTGAAGTCGCAAATAACGGCGATTGACGAAATCACGTTTTTTTTATTTTAATTCCAATGAACAATACACAGGGTCACAATTATCTGTTATGTATTCTATAATGTTTTGCAAAGTAAATAATGTGAGTTGTCATGCGTAATATTAATTAGCTAAGTAATTTTTGCAAGTATTTTATGTCAGATATGCAATGTATAATAACGTAATGTTGCAAAGTATTTTAATTTTTATGCTAGGTAGAGATAATAACTCGACAATAACTCTTCTCTAATGAAAAAAAAAATAGAAAATGATTTAGGAACATAAAAAATCTCATTAAAACAGGAACAATTGAAATTAAAATAAACATAACATTCTGTACTAAAGTACAGTTTTGTTCACTCCTTTTTTCAAAGTCTTCTGTCCTCTCATTTGCACATACTGCTATTCCAAAACAGTGAAATTGTCTGTTTCAGGGAATCCTTAACGTTCCTTGCTAATGTCAACAACGTTTTCGATGAAACAAAGAGTCGGAAAAATGTCGGCTCATTGTATTCAATAACATACGCGACTACAAAACCATCTGTATCATTTGTAGGAATCGCGGTTTTTTCGATGAGAATTCGTTCTAATTTTTTCTTTCTTAAAAAAGCTAAGTAATTTTAATTTCACTAAAGATGAACATTTAGGCTATATGCTGGGTAATGCAAATCCATCAACCATCAACTAGGTTGTTCAGCAGATGTACGATTGTTTATTTGATTTCTTCTTCCGAAGAGTTGTATTCTGGCAAAATAGAAATTTATTCATAACATAACCTCAATCAACTAAATTATTTCGAATACAATAACCACATAACTACAAGTTGGATAGGCATGGGTGCAAAATACCGATAATGCATGAAACCTAATAATAATAATAATGACATAATAAAAGTTAATTAAAAATCGCTGTTTCACGTCTTTTTCTTTTTTGTTCGAGAGTTTTTGTGGTTCTGAAAAGAACCGTTTATAAATGTGTCGAAAACGAAAAACATCTATTTCGAACTGGTGTACTTGGTGACGGCTTTGGTACCTTCGGAGACGGCGTGCTTGGCCAACTCACCGGGCAACAACAGACGCACGGCAGTTTGAATTTCTCTGCTGGTGATCGTCGAACGTTTGTTGTAGTGTGCCAGACGGGAAGCTTCAGCGGCGATACGTTCGAAGATGTCGTTCACGAAACTGTTCATTATGCTCATAGCCTTACTAGAGATACCGGTGTCGGGATGGACTTGTTTCAACACCTTGTAGATGTAGATGGCATAGCTCTCCTTCCTCCTGCGCTTCTTTTTTTTGTCGCTCTTGGAAATGTTCTTCTGAGCTTTCCCGGCCTTCTTGGCTGCCTTACCACTTGTCTTCGGCGGCATTTTTCAATTCAATTCGATTCAACAAACTCGCGAACTGCTCTGACTCGTGTGCGTGCGTTAACTTTGCACCACCACCTTTCTGATAGGTAGTGTGTTCACCAGAACCCCACCTGAAAACGGGCTCCCACCAATCGTCACGTCCTATTCTCCTATCACGGAGGCTATAAATTCGAAGCACAGCTACCAGCTTTTACAATCGACGAGTCCCGTCCGTCAGTTTTATTACTTCTCGTGGTGTCTAACGAACGAACTTAAAATGTCAGGTCGCGGTAAAGGAGGTAAAGTGAAGGGAAAAGCGAAATCCCGTTCGAGCCGTGCCGGTCTCCAGTTTCCGGTGGGTAGGATACATCGTCTTCTCAGAAAAGGAAATTACGCGGAACGCGTCGGTGCAGGAGCTCCCGTCTATTTGGCCGCCGTCATGGAGTACTTAGCCGCCGAAGTTCTAGAATTGGCAGGAAACGCTGCCCGTGACAACAAGAAGACACGTATTATACCGCGTCATCTGCAGCTGGCCATCAGAAACGACGAGGAATTGAACAAACTCCTGTCCGGAGTTACGATCGCCCAAGGCGGTGTCTTACCCAACATTCAGGCCGTACTTTTACCCAAAAAAACCGAGAAGAAACCTTAAACGAACGATCGATCCATCTCCGTGGCGAAAACTCAAAATATCGGCCCTTCTCAGGGCCACTATAGCTTTTTTTTTTCGTAAAATGACCGATGCATCTTTTCTTTTTGTATTATTATCATTTACGACTGCAATGCCAAAAGGAAAGCAAGGGGTGTTTACGATCTTGGTACATTTATCAGGTAGTCAGTTAGTAATAATTGTCCGTTGTTTCTCGAAAGAACATCATGTTTCTTTTTTTTCCTCTTATTTTTATTTTGTGGTTCTGAAAAGAACCGATTTTGTATTTCGTATTTTATTCTGGTTTTCTCGAACGGTGAAGAGCGCCAGGAAATTAACCTCCGAAA
>NW_027184229.1:0-17920 GCF_963966145.1 Tenebrio molitor | reverse complement strand
ATCCCACGCGAAGAAAGAGAAAAAAGCGAAAAATCCCAGGGCGAAACCGTCCCATCCTCCGACATCCGAGATGGTAAACAACGCCATCAAGGGACTCAAGGAACGCGGAGGATCGTCTCTTCAGGCCATCAAGAAGTTCGTCGCCGCAAATTACAAAGTCGACGCCGAAAAGGTCGCCCCTTTCATCAAGAAATATCTGAAAGGCGCCGTGGCGTCGGGATCTCTGGTTCAGACGAAAGGTAAGGGCGCGTCGGGTTCGTTCAAGCTCGCCTCGTCCACCTCCGGTGGTGCCAAAGTCGCCTCCGCCTCCGACAAGAGGAAACCCGCTTCGTCCGCCGCATCCAAGACGAAAAAATCATCCGCCAAACGTACCGCCGTCGCGACGACTTCCGACAAGGCTTCCTCGAAGACAGCCAAAAAACAAGCCTCCCCCAAAGCGAAGAAGACTGCTGCCGAAAAGAAGAGCGCCGTCGCTGCCTCCGCCGCCGCAGCGAAAGCCAAGAAATCGGCCGCCTCCTCGGCAGAAAAGAAAACTAGAGCCGCCCCGAAACCCCGATCGCCTTCCAAAGCGAAGAAATCTAACAAGGCTGGTCCGACTAAAAAACCCAAAGCACCCAAACCCAAGACAGCCAAAGCCATTCCTGTCAAGGTGAAAAAGGCCGCTTCGCCGAAGAGGAAAAAGTGAGAAACGTGGATGGATACTCGACTCATGTTCGTTCGGCTGTGCCTCGTTCCGACGTCATCATCGTACTACCGGCAACGGGGCACGCACAAATGGCCCTTTTCAGGGCCACACGATAATCTACGACGAAAAAAAGAAATAAAACTATCCTTACGGCGAAACCAAATAAAATAGATAGCATCAGCTGGCAGGTAGGTGATGACAGGATGCAATAAAATTTTACGAACGACCGCAACCCAACCCGAATCGAGAGGACCGACCGATTATTGACATTTTTATTTTATTCATTTCCGGTTGAAGGGCGATATATTTTTTTTTTTGCCTGTAAAGTTTGAGGTTCTGAAAAGAACCGATTTTTTTGTTATAAAATTCGTGTTTCGTGTTGTTCTTCCGAAACACGATGTGGAAAAATTTAAGCGCGTTCACCCCGAATACGTCTGGCAAGTTGGATGTCCTTTGGCATGATGGTTACACGTTTGGCGTGGATGGCGCACAAATTCGTGTCCTCGAACAGACCGACCAAGTAAGCTTCGCTCGCTTCCTGGAGGGCCATCACGGCGGAGCTTTGGAAGCGCAAATCGGTTTTGAAATCCTGAGCGATCTCCCTCACCAAACGTTGAAAGGGAAGCTTGCGGATGAGCAACTCGGTACTTTTCTGGTAACGACGGATCTCACGCAGAGCCACGGTACCAGGTCTGTAACGGTGGGGCTTCTTGACACCGCCAGTGGCGGGAGCGCTTTTCCTGGCCGCTTTGGTAGCCAGTTGTTTCCTGGGGGCTTTTCCTCCGGTGGACTTGCGTGCGGTCTGCTTGGTCCTGGCCATTTCGAATGAAACGAATGAAAAACAAAACTGACAATTATTAAAATCGACTCTGACGATCGTTAGACGTGCACGCGTCGAAAGGTAAACGGGTACTAAAAATTCCGCCATATTAAATTGTACTTTTATACGTGAACAAAGTCAACGGCTGACTTCGTCGATTGGTCGATGGTGAACCGTTGAATCTATATAAGGCTCCGTTAGTTGAAATTTTGCGGTAGTTGACTTCCTAGGGACGAGGTGTGCAGGTATTTTGTGTCAGTTGAAATAATCTGAAAAGATGACCGGTCGCGGTAAAGGAGGCAAAGGATTGGGAAAAGGAGGAGCGAAGCGTCATCGCAAAGTCCTGCGTGACAACATCCAGGGCATCACGAAACCCGCTATCAGAAGATTGGCTCGTCGTGGCGGCGTGAAACGTATTTCCGGTTTGATCTACGAAGAAACTCGCGGAGTCCTGAAAGTGTTCTTGGAAAATGTCATCCGAGATGCCGTCACCTACACGGAACACGCCAAACGTAAAACCGTGACAGCGATGGACGTCGTCTACGCTTTGAAACGTCAAGGACGCACCCTCTACGGTTTCGGAGGTTAATTTCCTGGCGCTCTTCACCGTTCGAGAAAACCAGAATAAAATACGAAATACAAAATCGGTTCTTTTCAGAACCACAAAATAAAAATAAGAGGAAAAAAAAGAAACATGATGTTCTTTCGAGAAACAACGGACAATTATTACTAACTGACTACCTGATAAATGTACCAAGATCGTAAACACCCCTTGCTTTCCTTTTGGCATTGCAGTCGTAAATGATAATAATACAAAAAGAAAAGATGCATCGGTCATTTTACGAAAAAAAAAAGCTATAGTGGCCCTGAGAAGGGCCGATATTTTGAGTTTTCGCCACGGAGATGGATCGATCGTTCGTTTAAGGTTTCTTCTCGGTTTTTTTGGGTAAAAGTACGGCCTGAATGTTGGGTAAGACACCGCCTTGGGCGATCGTAACTCCGGACAGGAGTTTGTTCAATTCCTCGTCGTTTCTGATGGCCAGCTGCAGATGACGCGGTATAATACGTGTCTTCTTGTTGTCACGGGCAGCGTTTCCTGCCAATTCTAGAACTTCGGCGGCTAAGTACTCCATGACGGCGGCCAAATAGACGGGAGCTCCTGCACCGACGCGTTCCGCGTAATTTCCTTTTCTGAGAAGACGATGTATCCTACCCACCGGAAACTGGAGACCGGCACGGCTCGAACGGGATTTCGCTTTTCCCTTCACTTTACCTCCTTTACCGCGACCTGACATTTTAAGTTCGTTCGTTAGACACCACGAGAAGTAATAAAACTGACGGACGGGACTCGTCGATTGTAAAAGCTGGTAGCTGTGCTTCGAATTTATAGCCTCCGTGATAGGAGAATAGGACGTGACGATTGGTGGGAGCCCGTTTTCAGGTGGGGTTCTGGTGAACACACTACCTATCAGAAAGGTGGTGGTGCAAAGTTAACGCACGCACACGAGTCAGAGCAGTTCGCGAGTTTGTTGAATCGAATTGAATTGAAAAATGCCGCCGAAGACAAGTGGTAAGGCAGCCAAGAAGGCCGGGAAAGCTCAGAAGAACATTTCCAAGAGCGACAAAAAAAAGAAGCGCAGGAGGAAGGAGAGCTATGCCATCTACATCTACAAGGTGTTGAAACAAGTCCATCCCGACACCGGTATCTCTAGTAAGGCTATGAGCATAATGAACAGTTTCGTGAACGACATCTTCGAACGTATCGCCGCTGAAGCTTCCCGTCTGGCACACTACAACAAACGTTCGACGATCACCAGCAGAGAAATTCAAACTGCCGTGCGTCTGTTGTTGCCCGGTGAGTTGGCCAAGCACGCCGTCTCCGAAGGTACCAAAGCCGTCACCAAGTACACCAGTTCGAAATAGATGTTTTTCGTTTTCGACACATTTATAAACGGTTCTTTTCAGAACCACAAAAACTCTCGAACAAAAAAGAAAAAGACGTGAAACAGCGATTTTTAATTAACTTTTATTATGTCATTATTATTATTATTAGGTTTCATGCATTATCGGTATTTTGCACCCATGCCTATCCAACTTGTAGTTATGTGGTTATTGTATTCGAAATAATTTAGTTGATTGAGGTTATGTTATGAATAAATTTCTATTTTGCCAGAATACAACTCTTCGGAAGAAGAAATCAAATAAACAATCGTACATCTGCTGAACAACCTAGTTGATGGTTGATGGATTTGCATTACCCAGCATATAGCCTAAATGTTCATCTTTAGTGAAATTAAAATTACTTAGCTTTTTTAAGAAAGAAAAAATTAGAACGAATTCTCATCGAAAAAACCGCGATTCCTACAAATGATACAGATGGTTTTGTAGTCGCGTATGTTATTGAATACAATGAGCCGACATTTTTCCGACTCTTTGTTTCATCGAAAACGTTGTTGACATTAGCAAGGAACGTTAAGGATTCCCTGAAACAGACAATTTCACTGTTTTGGAATAGCAGTATGTGCAAATGAGAGGACAGAAGACTTTGAAAAAAGGAGTGAACAAAACTGTACTTTAGTACAGAATGTTATGTTTATTTTAATTTCAATTGTTCCTGTTTTAATGAGATTTTTTATGTTCCTAAATCATTTTCTATTTTTTTTTTCATTAGAGAAGAGTTATTGTCGAGTTATTATCTCTACCTAGCATAAAAATTAAAATACTTTGCAACATTACGTTATTATACATTGCATATCTGACATAAAATACTTGCAAAAATTACTTAGCTAATTAATATTACGCATGACAACTCACATTATTTACTTTGCAAAACATTATAGAATACATAACAGATAATTGTGACCCTGTGTATTGTTCATTGGAATTAAAATAAAAAAAACGTGATTTCGTCAATCGCCGTTATTTGCGACTTCAGGCAACTGTCGCTAAGAGCTATTTTTGTTTCTCCGTTCAATTTCCCGATAAAATCGTCGACTTAGTTATTAACTAAGTTCTTCAGTTAGGTGGTATCAACAATACCACAATAGCCATGTTGCCGGAGTTTTTTGATAAAAGACTTGCTAGTTGGAATACAGAAAATATTTACCAAACACCTATTCACGATAATAAACCGGGGCACTATTGTGGGTTTTCGGTTGGTTTTATATTATATTAGGTACTCACCCTTCGTAACGTGTCTCCACGAAAAAACGTCACTTTCACACTAACCACCTTTCGTTTTAACTCTCGCGACGATAACTGAAATGTTGACGCGCGCCGGACAGATTCACGGACATACAACCACCCACCCACCCCGCGCCCCGGTTTCCGTCTGGACTGGTTCTGTCGTCCGAGTGAGTGCCAAAAATTAGCGTTCGTCTATTAAATGATTGTCGGATGATGATTATTGACGGACACTTTTATCGCACCCGATCACACTTTAGTTACTACCTACGTTTAGTATCGACGACGCATCGTTTCGATTATTGAAATTCGAATTGAATTTTTTTTTTTTCTAGTTTTCGACGTAGATTCGCGTGACACAAATATTATGAGCCTTTTTGGATCGATTTCGTGTGCATCACGCCATTTCTACGGGCGAACGTGAATGTGTGATGTTGACGTGATGGAAGCAACGTTTAGGCAATCCGCATTACGTATTACTATCAATTATATTTTAAACGAATGAAAACTTCAATTCAGAAGTGTGATAATCCCGATCCATTCAAGTTTTGTTAATTTTAGATTAAAAATGCGTGAGTATTGTACTATTGCTAACGATGCCAAAACATCGCATATTCAATGTAAAAAGAACAAGAGCAACGGGCCATTAAGTTAATTTAAAAATAACTCGTACCGGATAAGTCGAATACGTATCCAGGGAAAATTTATTAATTTTAAAATTGACCGGCGGAAACAGGTTCTCGCCTCCCACCACTTTTGTGTAGCGGCCGCCAAATCAATTTTGTTTTTATATAATTGATTCAAAAAATTGAAATTCACGCATAGTTATCTGTGCCTGAAGTGGGTCATTTTCATTGCATTGTTAGTAAGATCGAAACCATAGAAACCATACAAAACGCATACGACTATTTCTGTTTTTCATTTCACGCACTGTTTTTTATTAGTTACCTAGCAACATGGTCACTGCATTGAAACTTCAGAGTTCCTTCAAAAATTTGAATTTTTAATTTCAATTTTTTGAATCAATGATTTAATATAAAAATAACTATTGTGGAAAACAGCAAAAAATAAAATAATACCACTAATTGGCGGCTGGTCAGGATAGACCTAACGTTCGAAATTTAGAAAAATATTTTTTTTATTTTAATACTGTTACTTTTCTAATGAAGTGCGAAATAAGTTGTGCCCCATAGCTATCTTTTTTATTTTTCACTACGACAATTACAAAGTGTTGATATTCACAACTTTTCGTGAGCACTTCGATAGAAATGAACAAGAACGCAGGAAAATTCCACACCGAATATTAATATTCTGTCTTGGCCCATGTTTACTTTTATCTACCGCAAAACAAAATGTTCGGATTTGTCAGGGGTATTCTGATTTAAAAAAAGAAGAACATTTGACGAATATTTTAAGTCTCAAACGTTTGGAAAATAATGCAACAACAATTCATAGACTACAAAAAAGCCTATGATTCAGTACCACATTCATGGTTAATTAAAATTCTTAAAATTTATAAAATTAATATTAAATTAAATCACCTTCTTTATATGGATGACATAAAACTTAACAATAACTGAAAATCAATCAATATGTCGTGGTCATTACGAAAATTTAGAATATATAACTAAAGAAGGAGAAATCATTAAAAATTTAAATAAAGGAGAATTTTATAAATATTTAGGTATTAATCAATCAAATCAAATTAAATCTATTCTTTTGGTGTTATAAAATGGTCCAAAACTAATTTAAAGAATATAAATATTCAAACTAGAGTTCTCTTTACAAAATTTTGTAAACATCACCCCAAATCTGCTGTTGAAAGATTTAATTTACCACGCGAAAATGGTGGTAGGGGTTTTTCAAATCTAGAAATTCTACAACACAATCAAATTGCTTCACTAAAAAATTATTTTCTCAATAGAGCTCGTGATATGACACTATAGCAAATATAAAACAAAAGTCTTTACATGGGAGATATTTTAAAGAGCTGAGGGTTTTATATTTGCAATACAAGATCTTGCACCGTTTTGGCTCACAGCGAATATAAAAAACGTCATGATATATTCGCAAAAATTATACACATGAATTTAGCAGTTAAATTCAATTTATTAAAGGATACACAACCACATTACATTTATAAACCAGAAAGTTGTTTAGAAAATGACAATTACAAATTATATTTTGATCGCACAGTTTTAACTGACATTCACATTCAGCATAACAGACCAGACATTATTATTTTAAATAAACAACAAAAGCAAGCATATCTTTTAGATATAGCTGTTCCAAATTCACACAATATAACACAGACATATAATACAAAAATTAATAAATATATTATTATAATTTCAGCAACAGGAATAGTACCGCAATCTCTTTTTAAAAATTTAAAAATTTTGGACTTAGAGAACACATAAAACACAAAAAAGTCAAAATGTGGAGGCGAGACGCCGGTAATTATGTTGATAAGCACTGCACTACTGCCGCCGGGTGGAGGTGGGATACGAAAAGAAGATGCTCTCACTGCTCTCACTCACAATAAGTTCGGAAAAACCGAATTTTATTATCGTATTTAATTGACGTCACAGTTACTTTGGCGAAACAGGAGCTCGCTTTTCGAAGGCATGATGAAAAAGACAGACGAATCAATTTGATATATAAAACCTAACAGGAACGGCTGGTCCATGAGGTCATTTGGGTAATGACCCCCTAAAAAATAAAGGTTTTACCCAACACCAGCCGCGACTGCAATGTACACAAGACTATGACTGCTACATATTATGTTATTTCAACCAAATCAGAAGTACAATAATTTTGAAAAGTAAGTGCAATGTATACTTCTAAATCTATCTAAATTTATTAATATGTAATTTTTTTCAAAACTATCGATCTTTCTTTGAAACATTTTCAATTCACAATTCACTGTTGGAAGCGCTGTACTTTTTAGTATAAATACGTATACGAAAAATTAAAATAATAGTTGAATTAACACATCGTTAAATGTTACGAGGAACATAGTTTTTTGGATTACACAGCAAAATCTTGGAATTTCAGTCCGATATTACTCCATTGAGTCTTTGGACTCACAAATAAATACCTCGAAAAGCCGACAAACATCTGTCTAGAACTTTTCTAGTAACCAGAGGGTATCGTAAACGACCCGTGTTTAGACCTCTTTCGTGAAAGTGACCGACCGCCGGCGCCGCTCGATTTCGTCATAAATCTCAGCCGTACCCCCCACGATAATTGACAAGTCTGTCATACAGCCCTACCATTTAAAACCTTTATTCTCTTCGTTTTAAAAATAGTTTCGCATGGTTTTTCTCTCTTCTCGTTTTACAATGGTCCAGTGACTAATAAATGAGTGTTGTGTTATGAGTTTGTTCGAGCTCAAAAAAACGTGGTTCGAAATTGTTTAACGTTTAACGAATGGTAAGTTATTCTAGTTTTTATGTTGGTCTTAACGTGTTAGGGGCCAAGAATACAACATTGTCTGTCCATTATAACATAGAACTGATATGTTGAATTCAGATCTCTAATTATTTAAAAACCAAAAAAATAAAGCAGCAGTCAAAGTGGCATGTACGCGTAACCTAATATATATTTTTTTTACATTAAAAGATCGCCGTCTTCCTCGTCGCACTTACGACATTTGCATATGTTATCTTTGTTAAACTCACGGAAGGAATATAATGAACCGGTCACCCGTCCAAGTGCTGACCGCTGCCCGCGTGGCTTACCTTCGGTGATCGAACGACAACCTTTACCGTTTGACGAGTTTTTATTCTGCAATTGTTTACAATTAATCGACAAAAAAAATTGTTTTCTTAATTATCTAGTACTTAAAGCTATGAATCTACATTATACGGGTCTGTGCATGTTTCCGAATACCTGCACGAAAAACAAATCGGTTCGGTGGTTGCTATGGATTTCAAAAAAAAACAAAAAGTGTTGGGGGGCAACGGCACGCGGTGTTCCCAAGCGGTCACCCATCCAAGTACTGACCGCGCCCGACGTTGCTTAACTTCGGTGATCGGACGAGAACCGGTGCTTTTCAACGTGGTATGGCCGTTGCCGTGGTGTTTAGGTGTGATCGTTGGTGTAAAATATATTGCTTTTAACATTCCGATGCACGAATATGAACATCAAAACGCGATGCGTTTCGTTTCCGTATGCACTTACCCTCTGACGACCGACGTCGGACCGAACTAACGGGAAATCCCACAACAACCACCACGTCACGCTCTAACGACAAGAGAGACTACTAGACGGACTGGCGATCTCCCGCGTCGCACATTTTTCGACCGCCGGCGGCGGTGGAAAATCCAGAATTTCACCCCACCTACCGCGCTGCTTGCTCCGACGACGACGAGATTCCCACATTTGGATCGACCGAAATATGTAAGTAATATCAGGAAGTTCCGATTTTCGAGAGGAGACCTGTGTTTCTATTTACCTATCTATAATAATTATCGTTATAATCATCATATCATTATTATTATTATTAACATTATTATTTATTACCATTATTATTATTATTATTATTATTTATCGTCCCTCGGATTCGGCGATCTTCGAAAATCCAAGTTGGACCGTTAGACATTCGAACGCGGTGTGCGTGGCTGACGAGTTGTTATTTTTGGCGTTTTTTCTTCGATCTTCACCCCGACTTCGGACGACGCAGGTCGGACACGAAATTACGAAGAGAGAAAGACGGAAGAAAGGAAGAAAACCTGAAGATCCGTCGAAGAAAATATCGGAAAACTCGTAGGTGCGGCATCGGTCGGACGATGAAGACCGTCTCCTTTCGGATGATCCTCTCGACGGACTTTCGGCCGTCCCGAAGGGTCCGGACGGCAACGGGACCCGTCGTCGACTCGTCCCGTTTCAACTTCCGCCGAAAACGATCGACCTGAACGTCGGAGAGGCGGTTCGCGGCATCCTGTTGTCGGAATTGCCTCGGTTCGAACACCAGGTCCTTTCTGTGCTTCGACCGTTTCGGAAGCGTTTGGCGACGCGAAGATGTCGTAAAATCGAGAAGGTGGCGCGGTATTCAGGGAAGAGATGGACCAATATTTCGGCGAACGAAATATGGATTCCCGGAATCGACGCGTCTACCCCGCACCGCCGACGTAAACCGTCGGTCCCGAATCGAAACCGTGACGACCCGGATTTAGGGCTGGTGGTTGGAGGGGCGTGTACCTGATTCGAAACCCACCGACGTTCCGAGACGAACTTCGCTATCTCCAGGGAAACTTCGGAAACCGAGTTCGGCCAGCTTGATCACACGGTGGCGATGGTGATCGAGGAAAGAGGACGATGCCATCACGCGGGCAACGATTCCGAGGCCTGCAATTTCTTCGACGGCGGACGCGGTGCGCGTTCAGTCTTCCGTCCGCAGTGGCGACTATTTTATAAAGACTTAGAAAATTTTTTTGTTCAATTCTCGTTCACGAGGTGCTCGAAGTGTACGTGTGTGAGCAAGTGTTTTTTCAATAATTATTATTAACTTTTAACGTTTTAACGTGAAAGATGGCCGACGTCGAAAATCAAACAGCATCATCGGTCACCACCGGTTCCGCTGCCACCCCTCAATCCCACGCGAAGAAAGAGAAAAAAGCGAAAAATCCCAGGGCGAAACCGTCCCATCCTCCGACATCCGAGATGGTAAACAACGCCATCAAGGGACTCAAGGAACGCGGAGGATCGTCTCTTCAGGCCATCAAGAAGTTCGTCGCCGCAAATTACAAAGTCGACGCCGAAAAGGTCGCCCCTTTCATCAAGAAATATCTGAAAGGCGCCGTGGCGTCGGGATCTCTGGTTCAGACGAAAGGTAAGGGCGCGTCGGGTTCGTTCAAGCTCGCCTCGTCCACCTCCGGTGGTGCCAAAGTCGCCTCCGCCTCCGACAAGAGGAAACCCGCTTCGTCCGCCGCATCCAAGACGAAAAAATCATCCGCCAAACGTACCGCCGTCGCGACGACTTCCGACAAGGCTTCCTCGAAGACAGCCAAAAAACAAGCCTCCCCCAAAGCGAAGAAGACTGCTGCCGAAAAGAAGAGCGCCGTCGCTGCCTCCGCCGCCGCAGCGAAAGCCAAGAAATCGGCCGCCTCCTCGGCAGAAAAGAAAACTAGAGCCGCCCCGAAACCCCGATCGCCTTCCAAAGCGAAGAAATCTAACAAGGCTGGTCCGACTAAAAAACCCAAAGCACCCAAACCCAAGACAGCCAAAGCCATTCCTGTCAAGGTGAAAAAGGCCGCTTCGCCGAAGAGGAAAAAGTGAGAAACGTGGATGGATACTCGACTCATGTTCGTTCGGCTGTGCCTCGTTCCGACGTCATCATCGTACTACCGGCAACGGGGCACGCACAAATGGCCCTTTTCAGGGCCCACGATAATCTACGACGAAAAAAAGAAATAAAACTATCCTTACGGCGAAACCAAATAAAATAGATAGCATCAGCTGGCAGGTAGGTGATGACAGGATGCAATAAAATTTTACGAACGACCGCAACCCAACCCGAATCGAGAGGACCGACCGATTATTGACATTTTTATTTTATTCATTTCCGGTTGAAGGGCGATATATTTTTTTTTTTTTGCCTGTAAGGTTTGAGGTTCTGAAAAGAACCGATTTTTTTGTTATAAAATTCGTGTTTCGTTTTTCTCGGGATGTTGTTGTTCTTCCGAAACACGATGTGGAAAAATTTAAGCGCGTTCACCCCGAATACGTCTGGCAAGTTGGATGTCCTTTGGCATGATGGTTACACGTTTGGCGTGGATGGCGCACAAATTCGTGTCCTCGAACAGACCGACCAAGTAAGCTTCGCTCGCTTCCTGGAGGGCCATCACGGCGGAGCTTTGGAAGCGCAAATCGGTTTTGAAATCCTGAGCGATCTCCCTCACCAAACGTTGAAAGGGAAGCTTGCGGATGAGCAACTCGGTACTTTTCTGGTAACGACGGATCTCACGCAGAGCCACGGTACCAGGTCTGTAACGGTGGGGCTTCTTGACGCCGCCAGTGGCGGGAGCGCTTTTCCTGGCCGCTTTGGTAGCCAGTTGTTTCCTGGGGGCTTTTCCTCCGGTGGACTTGCGTGCGGTCTGCTTGGTCCTGGCCATTTCGAATGAAACGAATGAAAAACAAAACTGACGATCGTTAGACGTGCACGCGTCGAAAGGTAAACGGGTACTAAAAATTCCGCCATATTAAATTGTACTTTTATACGTGAACAAAGTCAACGGCTGACTTCGTCGATTGGTCGATGGTGAACCGTTGAATCTATATAAGGCTCCGTTAGTTGAAATTTTGCGGTAGTTGACTTCCTAGGGACGAGGTGTGCAGGTATTTTGTGTCAGTTGAAATAATCTGAAAAGATGACCGGTCGCGGTAAAGGAGGCAAAGGATTGGGAAAAGGAGGAGCGAAGCGTCATCGCAAAGTCCTGCGTGACAACATCCAGGGCATCACGAAACCCGCTATCAGAAGATTGGCTCGTCGTGGCGGCGTGAAACGTATTTCCGGTTTGATCTACGAAGAAACTCGCGGAGTCCTGAAAGTGTTCTTGGAAAATGTCATCCGAGATGCCGTCACCTACACGGAACACGCCAAACGTAAAACCGTGACAGCGATGGACGTCGTCTACGCTTTGAAACGTCAAGGACGCACCCTCTACGGTTTCGGAGGTTAATTTCCTGGCGCTCTTCACCGTTCGAGAAAACCAGAATAAAATACGAAATACAAAATCGGTTCTTTTCAGAACCACAAAATAAAAATAAGAGGAAAAAAAAGAAACATGATGTTCTTTCGAGAAACAACGGACTACCTGATAAATGTACCAAGATCGTAAACACCCCTTGCTTTCCTTTTGGCATTGCAGTCGTAAATCTTTCTTCATACAGCCAAATTGACGACCGCAATGATAATAATACAAAAAGAAAAGATGCATCGGTCATTTTATGAAAAAAAAAAGCTATAGTGGCCCTGAGAAGGGCCGATATTTTGAGTTTTCGCCACGGAGATGGATCGATCGTTCGTTTAAGGTTTCTTCTCGGTTTTTTTGGGTAAAAGTACGGCCTGAATGTTGGGTAAGACACCGCCTTGGGCGATCGTAACTCCGGACAGGAGTTTGTTCAATTCCTCGTCGTTTCTGATGGCCAGCTGCAGATGACGCGGTATAATACGTGTCTTCTTGTTGTCACGGGCAGCGTTTCCTGCCAATTCTAGAACTTCGGCGGCTAAGTACTCCATGACGGCGGCCAAATAGACGGGAGCTCCTGCACCGACGCGTTCCGCGTAATTTCCTTTTCTGAGAAGACGATGTATCCTACCCACCGGAAACTGGAGACCGGCACGGCTCGAACGGGATTTCGCTTTTCCCTTCACTTTACCTCCTTTACCGCGACCTGACATTTTAAGTTCGTTCGTTAGACACCACGAGAAGTAATAAAACTGACGGACGGGACTCGTCGATTGTAAAAGCTGGTAGCTGTGCTTCGAATTTATAGCCTCCGTGATAGGAGAATAGGACGTGACGATTGGTGGGAGCCCGTTTTCAGGTGGGGTTCTGGTGAACACACTACCTATCAGAAAGGTGGTGGTGCAAAGTTAACGCACGCACACGAGTCAGAGCAGTTCGCGAGTTTGTTGAATCGAATTGAATTGAAAAATGCCGCCGAAGACAAGTGGTAAGGCAGCCAAGAAGGCCGGGAAAGCTCAGAAGAACATTTCCAAGAGCGACAAAAAAAAGAAGCGCAGGAGGAAGGAGAGCTATGCCATCTACATCTACAAGGTGTTGAAACAAGTCCATCCCGACACCGGTATCTCTAGTAAGGCTATGAGCATAATGAACAGTTTCGTGAACGACATCTTCGAACGTATCGCCGCTGAAGCTTCCCGTCTGGCACACTACAACAAACGTTCGACGATCACCAGCAGAGAAATTCAAACTGCCGTGCGTCTGTTGTTGCCCGGTGAGTTGGCCAAGCACGCCGTCTCCGAAGGTACCAAAGCCGTCACCAAGTACACCAGTTCGAAATAGATGTTTTTCGTTTTCGACACATTTATAAACGGTTCTTTTCAGAACCACAAAAACTCTCGAACAAAAAAGAAAAAGACGTGAAACAGCGATTTTTAATTAACTTTTATTATGTCATTATGACAGCGAAAAAATATGAAAAATGTTACATACAGTTTAAGAAAGCGAGAAATGCAAAATTTTTCTATAAAAAATAAACATGCTATTTAAGCTATGTAAATATATTGGATGAACAGTAGGCCCTTTAGGTTTCATGCATTATCGGTATTTTGCACCCATGCCTATCCAACTTGTAGTTATGTGGTTATTGTATTCGAAATAATTTAGTTGATTGAGGTTATGTTATGAATAAATTTCTATTTTGCCAGAATACAACTCTTCGGAAGAAGAAATCAAATAAACAATCGTACATCTGCTGAACAACCTAGTTGATGGTTGATGGATTTGCATTACCCAGCATATAGCCTAAATGTTCATCTTTAGTGAAATTAAAATTACTTAGCTTTTTTAAGAAAGAAAAAATTAGAACGAATTCTCATCGAAAAAACCGCGATTCCTACAAATGATACAGATGGTTTTGTAGTCGCGTATGTTATTGAATACAATGAGCCGACATTTTTCCGACTCTTTGTTTCATCGAAAACGTTGTTGACATTAGCAAGGAACGTTAAGGATTCCCTGAAACAGACAATTTCACTGTTTTGGAATAGCAGTATGTGCAAATGAGAGGACAGAAGACTTTGAAAAAAGGAGTGAACAAAACTGTACTTTAGTACAGAATGTTATGTTTATTTTAATTTCAATTGTTCCTGTTTTAATGAGATTTTTTATGTTCCTAAATCATTTTCTATTTTATTATCTCTACCTAGCATAAAAATTAAAATACTTTGCAACATTACGTTATTATACATTGCATATCTGACATAAAATACTTGCAAAAATTACTTAGCTAATTAATATTACGCATGACAACTCACATTATTTACTTTGCAAAACATTATAGAATACATAACAGATAATTGTGACCCTGTGTATTGTTCATTGGAATTAAAATAAAAAAAACGTGATTTCGTCAATCGCCGTTATTTGCGACTTCAGGCAACTGTCGCTAAGAGCTATTTTTGTTTCTCCGTTCAATTTCCCGATAAAATCGTCGACTTAGTTATTAACTTTATAATCTTTTTAATCATTCTTCAGTTAGGTGGTATCAATAATACCACAATAGCCATGTTGCCGGAGTTTTTTGATAAAAGACTTGCTAGTTGGAATACAGAAAATATTTACCAAACACCTATTCACGATAATAAACCGGGGCACTATTGTGGGTTTTCGGTTGGTTTTATATTATATTAGGTACTCACCCTTCGTAACGTGTCTCCACGAAAAAACGTCACTTTCACACTAACCACCTTTCGTTTTAACTCTCGCGACGATAACTGAAATGTTGACGCGCGCCGGACAGATTCACGGACATACAACCACCCACCCACCCCGCGCCCCGGTTTCCGTCTGGACTGGTTCTGTCGTCCGAGTGAGTGCCAAAAATTAGCGTTCGTCTATTAAATGATTGTCGGATGATGATTATTGACGGACACTTTTATCGCACCCGATCACACTTTAGTTACTACCTACGTTTAGTATCGACGACGCATCGTTTCGATTATTGAAATTCGAATTGAATTTTTTTTTTTTCTAGTTTTCGACGTAGATTCGCGTGACACAAATATTATGAGCCTTTTTGGATCGATTTCGTGTGCATCACGCCATTTCTACGGGCGAACGTGAATGTGTGATGTTGACGTGATGGAAGCAACGTTTAGGCAATCCGCATTACGTATTACTATCAATTATATTTTAAACGAATGAAAACTTCAATTCAGAAGTGTGATAATCCCGATCCATTCAAGTTTTGTTAATTTTAGATTAAAAATGCGTGAGTATTGTACTATTGCTAACGATAAAACGATAAAAAGAACAAGAGCAACGGGCCATTAAGTTAATTTAAAAATAACTCGTACCGGATAAGTCGAATACGTATCCAGGGAAAATTTATTAATTTTAAAATTAACAATAAACGAAAAAAAAAGACCAAGATTTCCGTCAGCTGTGTCATAAACGGAGACCGGCGGAAACAGGTTCTCGCCTCCCACCACTTTTGTGTAGCGGCCGCCAAATCAATTTTGTTTTTATATAATTGATTCAAAAAATTGAAATTCACGCATAGTTATCTGTGCCTGAAGTGGGTCATTTTCATTGCATTGTTAGTAAGATCGAAACCATAGAAACCATACAAAACGCATACGACTATTTCTGTTTTTCATTTCACGCACTGTTTTTTATTAGTTACCTAGCAACATGGTCACTGCATTGAAACTTCAGAGTTCCTTCAAAAATTTGAATTTTTAATTTCAATTTTTTGAATCAATGATAGAAAAAATATTGTTTATATTTAATATAAAAATAACTATTGTGGAAAACAGCAAAAAATAAAATAATACCACTAATTGGCGGCTGGTCAGGATAGACCTAACGTTCGAAATTTAGAAAAATATTTTTTTTATTTTAATACTGTTACTTTTCTAATGAAGTGCGAAATAAGTTGTGCCCCATAGCTATCTTTTTTATTTTTCACTACGACAATTACAAAGTGTTGATATTCACAACTTTTCGTGAGCACTTCGATAGAAATGAACAAGAACGCAGGAAAATTCCACACCGAATATTAATATTCTGTCTTGGCCCATGTTTATTTTTATCTACCGCAAAACAAAATGTTCGGATTTGTCAGGGGTATTCTGATTTAAAAAAAGAAGAACATTTGACGAATATTTTAAGTCTCAAACGTTTGGAAAATAATGCAACAACAATTCATAGACTACAAAAAAGCCTATGATTCAGTACCACATTCATGGTTAATTAAAATTCTTAAAATTTATAAAATTAATATTAAATTAAATCACCTTCTTTATATGGATGACATAAAACTTAACAATAACTGAAAATCAATCAATATGTCGTGGTCATTACGAAAATTTAGAATATATAACTAAAGAAGGAGAAATCATTAAAAATTTAAATAAAGGAGAATTTTATAAATATTTAGGTATTAATCAATCAAATCATATTCAACATTCAATTATAAAATTAAATCTATTCTTTTGGTGTTATAAAATGGTCCAAAACTAATTTAAAGAATATAAATATTCAAACTAGAGTTCTCTTTACAAAATTTTGTAAACATCACCCCAAATCTGCTGTTGAAAGATTTAATTTACCACGCGAAAATGGTGGTAGGGGTTTTTCAAATCTAGAAATTCTACAACACAATCAAATTGCTTCACTAAAAAATTATTTTCTCAATAGAGCTCGTGATATGACACTATAGCAAATATAAAACAAAAGTCTTTACATGGGAGATATTTTAAAGAGCTGAGGGTTTTATATTTGCAATACAAGATCTTGCACCGTTTTGGCTCACAGCGAATATAAAAAACGTCATGATATATTCGCAAAAATTATACACATGAATTTAGCAGTTAAATTCAATTTATTAAAGGATACACAACCACATTACATTTATAAACCAGAAAGTTGTTTAGAAAATGACAATTACAAATTATATTTTGATCGCACAGTTTTAACTGACATTCACATTCAGCATAACAGACCAGACATTATTATTTTAAATAAACAACAAAAGCAAGCATATCTTTTAGATATAGCTGTTCCAAATTCACACAATATAACACAGACATATAATACAAAAATTAATAAATATATTATTATAATTTCAGCAACAGGAATAGTACCGCAATCTCTTTTTAAAAATTTAAAAATTTTGGACTTAGAGAACACATAAAACACAAAAAAGTCAAAATGTGGAGGCGAGACGCCGGTAATTATGTTGATAAGCACTGCACTACTGCCGCCGGGTGGAGGTGGGATACGAAAAGAAGATGGGAAAAACCGAATTTTATTATCGTATTTAATTGACGTCACAGTTACTTTGGCGAAACAGGAGCTCGCTTTTCGAAGGCATGATGAAAAAGACAGACGAATCAATTTGATATATAAAACCTAACAGGAACGGCTGGTCCATGAGGTCATTTGGGTAATGACCCCCTAAAAAATAAAGGTTTTACCCAACACCAGCCGCGACTGCAATGTACACAAGATTTTTTCTACAATCGCAACTATGAC
>NW_027184228.1:0-17949 GCF_963966145.1 Tenebrio molitor | reverse complement strand
CTACTGCTTCTGGAAGCCCCCGACCACCCAGGTGATATTGCCGTCGCTCTGCTCGGTCCCCACCAGGTTCATGAGGTAAGCCCGAGTCTGTGTCGAGGTGGTCCCGTCAGGATTCGAGATGGTCTGCTTGATGACGACCTCCACAACAGCGAGGGTCGCGTCCTCGTTGTAGACCCGAATGATCGGGTCGATCCCTGCGGACTCCCCCTTGACGGAGATGCTGGCCTTCTTGATCTCGGGCCACATCTCCTCGCTCGACGCAAGGAGTTCGCCCCGCAAGGTGTCATCGACGTTCTCGACAGTCTTCACGTACGACTCGGGGGTCTGCTTCGAGGAGTACGTCGAGATTTGCGCCGCCGCGTTCTCTGCCGCGCTGATGAGTTCACCGTGAGAGATGCTCCCCTCGAAGCCAGACGGCAACGCCGCCACCCTCTGCATCTCGAACGGGTTCGCAGGAGCAACTCCGACCTTGGGGTCGTTGTTGATGTTGTTCTCCATCTTGAACTCAGCCATCTGCTGTTCCTCGGGAGACACCTGCTCCTCCTTCGGGTTCAGCGAGTTGGAGAAGATCATGAACCCGAAGGCGAGAGCGGCACCGATGAGGACGATGTTGCGGATCATGCGGCCACGATGGCTCTGAGTGATCCCCGGACGAAGAGCATCCTTGGCTCCCGAGGACTTACCTGCGAGAGGCATGCTCACTCACCACCCTTCGTCTCGTCATCGCTGTCCACGTCATCTTCCATGTCGTAGAACCCGGAGATGCGCTTGCGCTTCGTCCTGCGGAAGGACTCGGAGTTGTCCTCGCGGTTCTCAGTCGGCATGCCGGAAATCTCCTCCAGGTCCTCCGGAGGCGGAGCGGAGTGGCTCCCCGCCTTGTTTCCGCCACCCGAAGGGATGAAGGAGTCCAGCATCTCGGAGAACAGGCCCGGTCCCTCATCGCGAGCCGGGGCAGAGGACGACGGCACCGGAGCAGGGCCGGACGCCGGGGCGGGAGCCGGTGCAGGAGTCGGTGCGGGGCCACTGTCCGGGTAGGCACCGCTGGAGTGCCGACCCTCTTCCGGTGCCGGGGCGGGAGCCGGTGCTGGTGTGTACGACGGGGCCTCGGCGCGGGGAGTCGAGGCAGACAGGTCGCCTCCCCCGCTGGAGGGCGGGAGGATGTCGTAGTCATCGCGCCAGTGCTCCATCTCGGAACGGTACTGATCCAGCAGGGCCGGGTCAGCATCAGCGCGCCTGATCGCATCGGTCGCCCTCGGCATCGCGTCAACGGCCTCCTCGGGGATGTTGTAGTACGCAGTGCCGAAGAGGTCATGAGCGACCGGATCAGGCCTCGACCCTTCCTCGGAGAAGAAGGCAGGCTCGGAGGACTGCGAGGACTCGACGTAGGTCGGCTGAGGCAACGACTGCGTCTCGACGTAGACCGGCTCAGGGTCCCCGAAGGACTGCTGAGGCTCCGCGAACGACGGAGCCGACGCCTGGGCCGGAGCCGGGGCCGGAGCCGCAGATGCCTGCGGGGCCTGCTCAGGCTCCCCGAAGAGGACGCCCTGCGCCTCCACGACTGCCGCAGGTGCCACGGAGACACGCTCCGCGCTCTCGCGAATCGCGGACGTCATGTCCGGCTCGGGAGCGCCCGCCACGATCTCAGGGGCCTCGCTCTCGATCACGAACGACTTCAGCCCCTCGACAGTCGAGGCACTCACGGTCGGGTTGCTCAGCGCCGCCACGTAGTTCGTCATCGGCTCATGAGCAGGCGAGTCCTCGGGCACGAGGGACAGTGCCGCCTGCATGGTCGTTGCGCCTTCAGCGCGAACCTGCCACGGAGTGTCCTCGGAGATGACCGGCATGGCGTTGATCGCCGTAGCCATGCCCTCCGGCGTTCCGGAGGCGGCGCTGACCGAAGAGACCTGTCCCGGCACACCGTGCTGAGAGATCGCCTCCGACGCCCTCATGGAAGCCGACTCGATGCCCTGCTGGTCTCCAGCGAGCATTGCGAACTTGAGATCGTTCATCGAAGCGGTGGCGGGGTGACGCGGGTCCATCTTCGAGGTGTCGCCACCGTCGTAGGCGGTGCCTGTGATGAGCGCAGAGGGGTCCTGAGCGATCTCCCGCTTGGAGAGTCCCATCTGCTCCACGACCTTGTCACCATCGACCGTGACGTTCGCCTTCACGTTCTCGTCCCGAGCGAAGCCCGGACCCGAGACGTTCTCGCGCGCCTTCTCGGCGCTCGCCGCCTGAGACTCGGCACTGACCTTGGTCGCGTCCGTGAACCCTTCCTTGTCCTTCGTGCCGTTGGCGTTTACGCCAGTGGTGCCGTCGTTCGCAGGGTCGGTCGGCTTCCCGTTGGGACCCAACTTGGTCGGCTCCCCCGTGTTCTGAGAGCGGGAAGCGGAGTGCTTGGCCTCTTCCTTCACAGCCAGGCGATCCTGCTCCTTCGCCACCTGGGCGGCACGGAGGTTATCCGGGCTGTTCGGGTCCATGGCGTGGTGCTTCCCAGTGGAGGCGAGGTGACCCTTGTAGAACTTGTCCATGTAGGACTTCTGGAGCGCCTCGGCCCGAGCGGACTGCTCGCCCTGCTTGCCGGTCCTCTTGATCGCGTTCGCCATGATGGCCTGACCCTTCGGGGTCATCTTCCCGTCCTTGTCGAGCGCGCCAGGGATCTTCTTGAGATCCTCCTGCACGCCCTTGTCCCGAGAGAAGACACCCTGGGCGAGGTTCGACAGCGCGGCCTTCTTGCCGTTGCTGTCCGCGATGGTTCCACCGACACGGGAGGCGAGGTTGGCACCGCGCCCCACGCTCGTGAGGACCTTGCCGACGCCGCCACGGCCACCTGCCATGCGGCCTGCACTCATGGCCATACCGCCGACCTTGCCGAGCACAGGCGCGGCGGCTCCACCAGTCGCCACGACAGCGGCGACAGCGGCGACACCAACGGTCGCCACCGCACCAATCTTGGCGGCAGTCTTGGCGGCATCCACCGGCATCTGGGCCGTCTTGTCCACGACCTTCGTGTCGCCCTTCACGGCTCCCGTGACGATCCTCTTCAGGGGAAGGAGGAACATCGCAAGGCCGATGAGGAAGAACAGAGCCAGCGTGGGCTTGAGCATCCACGGAATTGCGCGCAGAGCGGCGAACTGTTCGTCGGCTGGCGGGTACAAGAGCATGCTCATCGCGTTGGCGATGAAGAGCACGACAAGGACCGCGACACCCTGCTTCAGCAGGTTGCCGATCATCAACTCGAAGTAGCGCTTGGCGAAGGCCGCACGCTTCTGGTCACCGAACATGGCGATGGTCAGGAAGACCGGCCCGAAGAGGAGCAGGAAGTAGAAGAGCATCTTCTGCACGCCGAGGTAGATCGACGCGGCGGCGACTGCGAGGCAGACGGCGAGCGCGGCGAAGCCACCCGCCATGGCGGTGGCCAGTCGGGAGTTGTAGTCGGTGCCGGTGAAGTACGGGACCATGTCCGCAGTTCCAGCAGAGGCGGCATCGCACGATCCGCCGTAGAACCACCTATTGTCCTTCTCGCCACTGCTCGACGTGAACAGCACACCGTCTGAGGTGTCGCCACACAGGGCCTTGACGTTGAAGAGGTACGGCACCTTCTCCCAAATCTTGCCCTTGGTCCATGCACCAGGCTTCGTGGACTGGTTGCCCAGAATCTCGCCCTGGATGATTGACTCGTTTGGAGAGTAGGACAAGTTGTTCCAGGTACTGACGAACTTCCGCACCTCCCTGCCCTGGTCGTCGTTGCCGACGTAATTCGAGTTCAGGATGACGGCACCCCACGACACTTCACCGTTGGTGACGCGCGTGCGGTCTGCGGCGGCTGTCTGTGGGCCGACCTGTCCTTCGAGCCACGTCTGGTAGGGCACGCCGTACCAGAGGGACTGGTTGATGGCGCTCACAGCGGTCCCATCGGACCCTGTGGAGACGCCGTTGATCTCGTTGATCTGGTTCGCCGCAGACGAGGCGAACTCCGTCACGAAGTTGTTGGCCTTCGTGACGACGGTAGAGGTGTTGTTCCCCATCCAGAGGAGCACCCCGAAGATCATCAGCATCCAGGCTCCGGTCTTGGCCACCTCACGCAGGTTGCCCTTGGAGCGGATGAAGGCCCAGACGATGCCGATGGGGGCGAGCCAGAGTGCCCAGCCCTTGAAGATCAGGGTGAAGATGGAGACGAACGGGGAGATGATGCCAGTGAAGACGGTGTAGAGCATGTTGCCCAGGGCCAGTTGCAGGGTGGCCATGGCGAACATGATCGGGACGACGACGAAGCTGTGGAGGGCGACGTTGGCAATCGGAGTGAACCAGTAGCCCGGGGCGAAGCATCCCGCACCGAAGGAGTCCCACTGGAGCGTGCTCATGCCGTAGCGCTCGTAGGTGGGCGAGATGACGTTGGCCTGACCGGCGTAAGCCTGCGAGATGCGGTCGAGGCCATTGAGGGGTGCCTTGCCCAGTCCAGCAGTGTTGGGCATGATCGTGCCGCGCTTGTCCGAGTCCCCGGTGTTGAGGCCGAAGAGGTTGTCCATGCCCTGGTGGCCCCGGGGCGGCGGAACGTCCTCGGGGCCACAGAAGTTCGTCACGAACGCCGTGATGTCTTCCTGCATGCCGCTCCACGGCCAAGCCTGCGCCGTGCCTGCACCCAGACCGAGCGTGGCGAAGAGGATTGCGAGGGTCACTACGAAGCCGCGAGCCACCTTGCGAAGAGAACTGTTCTCCCGCTTCTGGGCGCGCGCCTCCTGCCGAGCCTCGGTTGCCACCACTGCGAGCCTCGGGTGAGTGAGTGCCGCTACCGACATTCCGTACCCTCTTCCTTGTGCCTGCTACACATACTGCCTACGTCAATCCTACCGAAATTATTGGCGGTTTCTCGGATCAGGCCACAACTGCTTCAGAAGCAATCGCCCCTTCAGCGGCGAGCGCCTTGGCGATCTTCTCCTTCGCCGCCGCCTGGGTGTTGAACTTGCCCAACAGCCAGTCATCCCAGATGTCCACCTGGACCTGCGCGACACGCTTGTGCACGTCGCGGAACAGGAACTGTCCGGCCTTCAGCCCCATGAGCAGGTTGATGTTCGCGGCAGACTGCTCGATGCCGAGCAACTTGCACGACGCCTTGCCCTCGACCTCGTCCTCCACGTAACCGCACCACACGGTGGACAGCGAACCGCCATCGAAGTCGTTGGCACTCTGCGACATCTGACGGACCATGCACCGCTTGGAGCGGCCCATGCGACGAAGCCAGTCAAGGAGCGCGTTCGCTCGGGAGGTCTTCTTGATGACGTGCCACTCATCGAAGATGGCCGACTTGACCACGTAGTCCGGGAGGATGAACAGGAGCGAGCGGATGAAGTCGGTCATCAGCCCCGAGATCACGTCAGAGATCGCGGAGGTGCGGGTGACCTTCTGGCCAGGCTCGGTCGGAGCCATCTTGATCGCGATGAAGATGACCAGGTCACCCTGCGTGATCTTGATGGACCCAGCCTCCGAGGGGTCCCGGAAGAGCAACTTGCCCAGGGTGTCCTTGCGGATCGAGTTCAGGTGCTCCATGAGCATCTGCGCGAAGTCCATGTAGGACTCCTTGCGGTTCTCGCGGAGCGCCGTGGTCATAGCGGTGAACTCGCCCTGCTGAACTCCTCGATGATGTCCACGACTCGGCTCATGGTGGCCGCGACGCCGTCCTCCTTCTCCTGACGAAGCGCGGCAGTCACTGCCGAGCGAAGGATGTTCTGGTAGTTGAGGCCGTCCGGGCTTCCGACCTGCTCGAAGCACAGGGCGTTGAGCACGTCGATGGCCGACGCCTCGCGCTCGTCGATGTTCTTCCCCTCGTCCACCTCCGCGATACCGAAGGGGTCCAGAGACACCGAGGCGCTCGCGTCGTAGAGGTCCACCAACTTGACCTTCTTGGGGTCCAACTGCATCCGCTCGGCGTACGCCTTCAGCGGCAGGAAGTCACCCTTGGGGTCCCAGACGAACTGAGTGATGCCGCGCAGGGCGTCCTCGTGAGCGACCTTCAGGCCGCGCGAGACCGACTTACCCGAGCCGGGGAAGCCACAGACCACCTCAGTCGGAGCCTTGCCCTCGTCGTCCACGACGTTCTGGAGGTCGTAGAAGACCGGCACACCCTTCTGGGGGGTGCCGTTGGCGTCGCGCACGATGGTGTGGCCCTGGTACAGGCCGTGGGAGTCGTCACGGTCGCCCACAGTGGACGTGAGCCACGGCTGAGCCGATGCCAGGTAGTTCGGGTCGGTGCGGTGAATCCAGTCCTCGACCATGACCTCTGCGCCAGGGAAGGACTGGTAGAACAGTTCACGCTGGTCCCACTTGGGGCAGACCAGTTCGAACTGGATGTCCTTGTAGTGCTTGATGAGTTTCATGACCTTCGACAGGAGTTCTTCCTTGTCGGTGTCATAGACGCAGAACACGGCCTGCCAGTACGTCACGTACTCGCGAGACATGCGCACTCGGCTCTTGACGTCACGCAGACCCTGTTGCTGGATCATCGTGGTGTCGTCGGCGCGGACGCCAGCCTCAGCGTCCTCCTCTTCCTGTGCCTCGGCCTCGTTGATCGGGCGGTCCAGTTCCTTCTCCGCACGGTCAGGGTCGATGACCTCGAAGTGGAGGTCGATGTCCACGGGGAAGTTGAGGCTGGAGGCGTGGTGCATCCAGTTGCGCTCGTAGTGGATGCCGTTGGGGATGATCGACAGCGGCAGGTAGGCGGCATAGGAGACACCGTTACCCGTGGGCGCATCGAAGGCGACGCAGTTGAAGCGCTCCTTGCCGTTCACACCGAGAGGCACCTGCTCCGTGTAGGAGGCGAGCACGGTGCGCCACTGCCCTGCACCCCACTCGGTCTCGTCCGCAGGCGAGGTCTCCGGGGTGGGAAGCCCAGGGGTGTCGTTGTGGCGGGTCAGCCACTCCAGGCGACGGCGGTGGATCGGCTCCGCCCCGAGCCAGGAGGTGGACAGGGTGTCCACGACAGAGGAGGCCTGGTCGCTCCAGAACTTCTTCTCTGCCGGATCGGGCTGGGAGTCGTCCAGGCCGACGCCGTTCGCGATGAGGTCAGCGGCACCCGCGATCTTGCCCGCGATGCCGTCGTGGTGTCCTCGTGCGCCGATGCGCGTGAAGAGGTAGCACTCGCGCTCGAAGAACTCGCGGCGCTCGATGACCTGGCGCGAGTGGTGGATGTAGGTCGCGAACTTGCTCGACGCGGTGTCCTTGTACCGCTCCAGCAACTGCGCTTCCCACTCGTCGGCGGTGTAGACGCGGTTGGTCACGCGGAGGTGGCCAGCATTCTCCTTGTCGGAGGGGAAGATGCGGCTGAACACCGACTGCGCGCTATAGAAGTAGCGGCGGCGGGAGTCAGTGTCCAGGAAACCCCAGGGGCGGTTCGGGATGGCGAACCCGGTCCATGCCGCTGACTTCGTGAGGAAGTATTCGTTGTTGCCGTACACGACGGGCAGGCGGTAGCCCTTCCGCTCGTTCACTGCCAGGCGGCGGAAGGAATCTTCCCGCTTCAACTTCTTCCCAGAGGCGAGAGTCTTCTGCACCTCTGTGATGACGTTATCCATGAAGCCCATGAGTTACCTTCCTGCTCCCATATCGGTGAAGTCGTCCGGCTCCAGCACACTGATGGCCGCACCACGGCGGGCACCGATCTCTTCGTCCGAATCTTGCTTCTTGGTGGTGGAGGCCACTTGCTCGCGCTCCAGGTGTTCTGCGGCCTTGTCGTCCCACCACTTCTGGAAGTCGATCTCCTCGTCACCGAGGGAGCGGTTGGAGAAACTGAACCGCTCCTCCGTGACCCGGTCGGAGACGGGGGCCTCCCAGGGGTCATCCTCGACGTACTCCTCGAACGCCACCCACTCACGCTGGTAGTGGACGATCTTCTCCCTGTAGGGCTGTGCGGGGGTCGCGATGGGCAGACCCCGACGATGGATGGGGTCGTCCAGCAGGAACCGCAGGATCGACTGCATTGTTCCCGGGATCGACTTGCCGTACGGCATTGGCTTGATGATGTTCTGTGCGGCCAGGATGGGCGGGACCAGAATCCACGCCACCGTCAACTGCCAGGGCGGGCGAGCGCCGCCGAAAAGTCCGATGAACGGCACGATGAACATGCCGAAGGTGATGACCTGAAGGATCAGCACGCCCAGCCCTGTACCGATCTGGCTGGTGGTTAGCCCCTGTCGGAAAGGGATGACGAGGTCGTTGATCTTGCGGATGCGCTTGCGGATGGAGAAGAGGGAGTCGTAGGAGTGACCGATGAGACCCATGGCCTCAAGGTCTTCCTCCTGCTTGCCTGCGGTGGCTTCACTCATGATCTTCCCTCCTCTCGGGTCTGGTTCGAGTGATTGGTATGTGTCCTCTTGTGCGGTCGGCGGGGCGGGGGTCCGTAAGTGGTCCCCCGCCCCGCCTGGGCACTGATGTTGCGCTAGCCAGCGCCTCCGGTGGTGGTCCTTAGAAGTTCAGGACCGAGTCGAAGACCCAGGCGATACCGTCTCCGACCATCTGACCGCCACGGGTCAGGATGCTCGTGTCGGTGAACGCCATGACCACGAAGGCGGCGAGCAGGACACCGAAAACGGGGCCGAGTCGGCGGGTCTTCACCCAGACTGCGATGGCGAGCACCAGACCGATAGCGGCCACGATAATTGCGGCGTTGAAAGGCATGTTCTTCCTCCTCCCAGATATGACTTGAGAATCAAGGGGTTTTGCCCCTTCAGGACGGCGACTTGCCCTTCCTGTGCGACCCTAATGCGGCCCGCTTGCCAGAGATGCCCCTCGTGCCCCCTGGCGGGAATCTCTTCCGCTCCTCTTAGTGTAACTGGAGGGATGAGAAATCTAAGTGACTTACTCACCTCCCCCGTCTGACGGTTCGGCAGACGAGTCGGAGGGGTTGACCTCATCGGGGTTCGGGGTTTCCGACTCCTCCGACGAGGGGTATTCGGGTTCGGTGACACCGTCACCGGGTTCGGGGATGACCTGCGGACTTCCGCCTTGGACATCGGTGGACTGCTGAGCGGCGCGCGGCTCTCCGGCCACGAACCAGCGCTCGCCTTGCTTCTTCACCTGGACGAGGTACTCAGCACTCAAGCGGCTGTTCGTCCCAGTGACGGTCCACGTGACGGGAACGATGGCGTTGTACACGACGCCGTCCCTGACTCCTGCATCATCGGTGAAGATGCGCACCTCTCCGATGTCGGGCTGAGGGTTGGAGGCCATTGCCCCACCCAGGCCCGTCGTCTTCACTCCCGAGGCGGTGTACTGCTGGAGAGCGTCGGCGTCAGAGGATGCCCATGCGGAGAAGAAGCCGGGGAAGAACGACTCGCTCAGGGTCTTGCCCAGTTCCGAGTCCTCCTTGCGCTCCTCGTCTCCTGCGTAGACGGCGTCATCCACGCTGGGTGCACCTGTGCGGGGTGCGCATGCGGTGGGGGTCGGGTTCCCGGCGAGCGCGAACGCCCACTTGGCGTTCGTGTCGAACGAGTCCGGCTTGTAGGCGTAGACGGGGATGGTCACGCATCGCCAGGAGCCGTCACCGATCTGGTAGACGGCATCGACAGCGGCGTGGTTGGCGTCGAGGACCTGAGGCTCGGGGTTGACCGAGGCGTAGGTGACTTCCTGCTTGCCTGACCCGTTCCATCCTGCCTGCGGGTCCATGCCCGTGGAGAGGTAGGGAGCGATGGCGACTTCGCGGGAGTCCACGGTCTCTTCGTTCCAGGTGCCCCACACGCGCAGGACCTGCCCTGCCCACATGACCGACTGGCCCGTGGGGAAGTCCTGTCCGGACTCCTGCATCTCTTCCTGCACGATTGCGCGGGTCTCGTCTTCACCGATCTTGGAGGAGGAGACCATCAGGGAGATGGGGGCGAGGATGCCGAGGCACGCCAGGATCGCGACGGCGTAGACGGCGATCTTGCGGTCGCCTCCGTAGCGCACACCGTTGGTGGTGCGTCGCTTAGCTTCGTTGCGCTCCTTGCGGAGTTGGGCGGCGGACTTGGGCTTGCCGTCCTTGTCCGTCTTGCTCACGCTGGCGGCACCCTTGTCGGGGCCAGCCGTGAAGAAGCCGATGAGGCTACCCACTAGCCCCTTCTTCTTCTGTTCACCCATCTCGCCCTCTCCTCCGGAGTTGTCCTTCGTCATGCATTCTGTTCCTACCTGTCAGACTACTACTATAGCAACGCCTGTGCCAAGAACGCGCCGAAGTAATTACTGCCAATCATCACTGGCGTTTTTCTTGCTTCCCGACCTAGGCGGCTTCCTAGATGGTGTCTTGCGCTTAGGGGAAGAGGCCTTTGGCTTCTCCTTCTTTTCCACCTCAGGGGATTCCTTGTCCTGCACAAGCGTCCCCTCCCGCTCTCCCTCACCCGGCACAGGAGTGCCCGAGACGGAGTCGGCTGGTGTGGTGGTGGTAGTGGTGCCCTGCTCGGACTTCACCTCAGGCGCTGTGCGCTTCGGGCGCTCAGGAGCCTCGGTGTCCACAGAGGGGGTGGCCTCCACTGGAGGCTGGGTGCTGGTGTCGTGAGACGGCAATCCAGTGTAAGCAGACCCTGCCTCCACGTCACCCCTCCCCTCCTGTGCAGTGGCTCCCTGGGTGGGGACAGCGTCCTGCGCGTCTCCGATGTTCCCAGTGGACCCCAGGGACCCCTCAGCGGGAACCTCTCCCCACTGGAGGCCGTCCTCCCCGTTCGTCACGGGTGCGCTCGCCGTGGGGGTGTCCTCACGCTGAGTGGAGGTGACGGGCGCAGGTGCAGGCTCCGCGACAGGGGCAGGTGCGTCAGGGACGGAAGGAGCGCCCTGGGAAGCGGTGGCGTCCTCCCACAGCAGGTCGTCGTCTCCGTCGCCCCCTGAGGAGCCAGGAGCGCCCTGGGCGGGTGTAGCGCTCGCCGTAGGTGCGTCAGGGTGGCCCTGAACGAACTCGGGCGTCTGCGGGGCAGGAGCGGGTGCGGACATGGAGGAGCCAGAGCGTCCCGAGTGCGCCTTCGAGCCGCCCTTGTAGAAGTGCGACACGGGAGGCTCATCGCTCTCCTCCTCGTTGATGCCACCTTCCCAGGAGAGGCCGTCGTCGTACTGCGGGGCGTCCTGAGCGAACTCCTGCCCGTTGCCGGGTCCGCCGTTGCCCCACTGGGGTGCACCAGTGTCAGTCCAGGAGGGGTCCCCACCCCCCTGGTCCCCGCGTCCACCCATCTCCAACTCTTCCCCTCCGGCAGGACCGTAGCCCTGCATGGGGTCGCCAGAAGGCTCGCCCCACTGCACGCCGTCATCGACACGGCCCGGGAGGTAGATGTTGGAGTAGTCCTCCTCGGAGAGGTTCTCGCGCCGAGTGCGCTTGAGGGTGGTGTTCTCCATGTTGTAGGTGATCTCGTCAGCAGAGGTCACCAGTTCCGAGAACGTGGACCCCTGGATGGGTTCCGCGTCCGACTCGTAGTCCAGGAAGACCACGCGCACCAGAGGCGCGTCGTTACGGATCACGTCCTTGTCCTTCAGACGCCTCGGGGTCCACTTCTCGATGGTCGCCCGAGTCCACGACCCGGTGAACCAGACGTAGGCGTGGAGGTCGTCCATGGAGGTGATGCCCATGGGTGCGTCGGTGAGGAACGGCCCGGTGCTGATGGTGGTGCGCGCGTCGCCGCTTCGCTCCTTCACGTCACCCTGGAAGGCGCGGTGCCGGACCTTGTCCTCCGTCATCTCCTCCAGGGTCGGGACGTCCTCCAGTGTGGACACGAGAGTCTCTGCCGTCTCGGTGTCCTGGACACGGAACGCGACGTACGTCCACACGTTGGTGGTCATCTCCACGATGGTGGACTTCGGCCACGTAGAGAACGACTGGGTAATCATCCAGAGGTAAATCTCTGCCTCGCGTGCGGTCGCCAGGACGTTGTCCAGAACGACGGCGCGGTCCTGAAGTCTGGAGGCCTCATCGACCAGCGTGACGATGGGGCGCAGTGACTTCAGGTTCGCTTCACGCATCCGCTCCCCGGAGAGCACTCCGAGGTTGCGCAGGATGAGAGAGCCGATGGTCTTCAAGGCGACGAGGTCCGTGGCCGGGGAGAGTCCGAAGTAGACGACGGCACCTTCCTCGACGGCACGCGACATGAGGATCGCGGGGGCGTCGCTCTGAGGGCGCAGGCGCTCGCCGCCAGAGTTCACCACGATGGAGAGGTTCTGGCGCAGAGCGGTGAGGTCCTTCATGTTCCCGTGGTCCGCCCGAGCGTGGAACGTCTTGAACAGTTCCTGCTGTCGCTTGTCCCCCGAGCGGAGCGGCAGGAGTCGATCCTTCATCTCTGCCGGGTTGGACGTCTTGAGGAGGAAGTCGAAACTCGACTCCCCGGGGAAGAGGCCGACCTCTTCGAGGACGTCGAACTGGAAGATGAGCCAGTCGGTGGCCTGTCCCCGGTAATACTGCGCGGACCCGTCTTCGGTGAACTGGAGTGAGTTCACGACCATGGACGCCTTCTCGGAAGAGGTGCCCTTCCAGTCGAGCGGGTCGTACCACGTGGTCTCCGTGGAGCCGGTGCCGAGGTCGAAGGAGTAGAACTTCTTCCCTGCCTTCGCCGCCGCCTTCTTCAGGGTGTCGAGAGTTCGCAGGGATGCCTTGAAGTCGATGTAGAACACTGCGGCGTCAAGGACGGAGGCCTGGTACGCGAGAGAGAGCGCGGTGACGGTCTTTCCTGTGCCGGTACCGCCGACGATGACTCCGTGCCCGACGTCCTTCATGGGGCGAGCGCAGATCATCCCGTAGCGGGCTGTGCGCCACGGGATGGGGTCGTCCACGATCACACCGAAGGCGATGGACTCCTCGTTCGGCTTGTCGTTCACCACGAGGCCCGCTTCGTTCTTCTTCAGGCGGCGCTTCATCTTCAGGGTCGGCTTCACTCGGTCGAGGAACCGGCTACCTGTGACCTCGTAGACGTACGACGCCATCACGACAGCGAAGCCCTGGAAGAAGAACCCGAAGGCGATGCTCCGGAAGACGAACCCCAGGAGGGCAGAGGACGTAGAGGACTGCGCCTTGTCCCCGAAGGAGAGGAGCACTTCGTTGAGTGCACCTGCCCATGCGGCGGGTCCACCGAGCACGATGAAGACGAGGAGTCCGATGAGGGACATGTACATGCCGCGCTTGACCCAGGAGTCGTTGCGGTTGGCGAACCTGCGCACGAGCAACAGTCCCGTCAGGGATGCAACCCCGAGGGACAGTAGACCGCCAACGATTCGGAACACTGCGGCGGAGGACGTGGCGACCTTCATGACCAACTTACGGTCACCTTGGTTCTTGCGCTCCCTCCATGGATAGACCTTCACTGCATACCTCCCAGGTCGTTCATGAGTCGTACGTCGTTGGGGAGCCGCTCAATCCCCATCCACTCGTCTCGTCCCTCCATCACGCGGATGCGGAGAGGGAACTCTGATCCCTTGCCGAAGACGCTCGAAGCGGCGTTGCCGACACGGTTCGCGGTGGCCTGCGAGGAGCACAGGTACCAGACTGCGGCGACGGTCGGGTTGGCGGCGTATGCCTTCAACTTCTCGGCGTAGGTGTTCAGGGAGCGGTCCTTGTCGTTCTCCACCTCGACGGCGATGAACCGATCCAGGTGTGCGCTCAGGACTGCGACGTCTGGCTTCTTGTTGGTGATCGTCCCGGTGTTCTTGTTGACGAAGGACGAGTTGAGGTCCAGGGGGACGTCTTCACCCTCGACTGTGGTCCCGGTAGAGAGTTCGCGTTCGGAGAGGACAGTGAACCCTCGGCGCTCGATCTGGAGTCCGACGTCTGCCGCGAACCAGGCGTGCCGAACGAACTGCGGGTTGATGGTGGCCTTGAGCCTCCAGGGCAGTCCGAGTGCGGTCGCTCCGTACTGGGTGGCGAACCACGTTGAGGAGTTGTAGTCGAAGCGTCCTCCGCCGACGAGCGGACCGATGTGGGTGCCGGACTCTTCGATCCCTGCGAGTTTGGACAGTCGCCGTCTGACGGCGTAGATGCGCTTCGCGTAAGCGTCTCGGTCTTCGGCGGTTGGCTCCGCGTTGAGGTCCGGGTTCCAGATGCGTTCGTCCAACTCTTCGCGGGCGATGTGTTGCGGGGAGAGGGAGTACCAACGGGCGAGCATTGAGACCCGACGCCTGTCGTCATCGGTGATGGAGATACCGGCTCTGCGTCCGGATTCCTTCACCGTCTTCAGGAGCGCTCCGCTCGATCTACGTGCCACGTGTTCCTCCAGTACCTCACCTGGGGTTCCCTACCGGGTGAGGTCAGAACCCCCTCTGAATGCGCTCCATTCCAGTGTATCACCGACCTTGCACTTCACCCTGCATTTAGCCCTGCACTTGGTCTTGGGGCCTCGTGCATAGTAACTGGCGTTACCGTAACGTGCGTTACCCCAGGTGGGGACTGGGATCGCGCTGTGTGTTCAAAACCCCTCCCAGACACTCGCAGTGGGTCTAGGTGAGGGTAGTAACGAGCGTTGATGTTCTTGCTCTGTTAGGTAGTGATGGGGGCTGGCGTCATGGCAGTAGGTACGTACGGGTGAGTTGGAGGTGCGATCGTCCTGTGGGGCGACCCCTGGGTAGGGGCTGGCTTCGCAGTCGCAGGTGTGGTGTGTGGGTGGTGCCTGTCAGTCGGTGCCTGAGTCGTTGTGGTGTTGGTGTGTGCAGGGGGACGGGTAACCAGGTTGGTTATGTCGGGCGTTGCCTCTCTGGGTTGGTCCAGCGTGTGGTGGGCGTGGGATACCTGTTCGGTAGTCGGTGAGGTCGTGCCATGGGTACTTGGGGGTGTGGTGTGTTCTGGGGGTTCTTTGTGTCCGTTGGACCCGTTGGGGACTGGGGATTCTTTGTTGTTGGGGGTGAGGTGCTTGAAGGTGTTGAGGTGCGGAACGGGTGTGCTTCTGGGTGGAGTGCTGTGCTGGTTTGAGGTGGCTCTGGGGGTCCCTGGTGGGGTGTGGTGTGTGCAGAAGTCGGGTTTTGTGTGTGCGTTTCCTAGGTTGTGTACGTACAGGGTTGAGGTGTGATCTGGAGGGGTGGTGAGGTGCTTCTCGGGGTGGTGCTGGACGGAGTGCTGTGCGTGGGGGTGTGGTGCTGATGCATGACGTGAAGGTGGTTCCTTGGTTGAGGTGCTCTGGGGTGGTTGCGTTGCGGGGGTGTGCGTTGCGTGGTGTGCGTGGCTGGGGTTTGGGTGAGGTGTGTGACGGGTGAAGGGTGCTTCTGGGTGAGGTGCTGAGGGATACGTGGGAGACGGGGGGACCTGTGGGTACGGGTGCGTTGCGGAGGGGTGCGTGGCGTGGAGTGAGGTGCTTGATGGTGAGGTGTGAGGTGGGTACGGGTGAGGTGCTTGATGGACGGTGGCGTGGTGCGTGGCGGGCGGGGTGCGTTGCTGGTGTGAGGTGGTTGGGGGGGAAGGGTGGGAGATGGGTGAGGTGAGTAACCGGGTTACGTTGACCGCTACGGGTCCATGCCTGTGCGGCAGGAGCGACATCCGTTGTGCAGGACAAGACAGGGATTGCACACCCAGGGGGATGCCCGACAGATACGGCACGACCTTCGACGGAACCCAGGGATGCAGTAGCACCCACAGTGGACCAAGATTTCTCATGTCCCCCAAGGGTCCCAAGTTTCCTCCACCGAGGTACACACAAGGGGCGGTGGCCGGGCATAGGGGTACGTCCGGGGAACCCCCGGTACAGGGCCACAGTGCCCCGTGCACAATGCCTCCCGCAGGGGTGGGTACACCCACAAGACAGTGCCCCATTCGAAGGAGGTACCTCCCAGAAGGGTCCAAAGGATTCCCAGTCCCCAGTGGATACAGGTCCTCCCCCAGGGAGTGACTCAGGAGGGAAGGTGCCCCCGGGAACCAGTGCATCCAGAGGAAGGTGCCTCCCGGGGTGTGGGCCACCCCAGGGAATACCCCGCCTACGGGAGGACGCTGGCCATTCGTCCTCCCGTGTTCCCTTCTGTGGGCACATCATTCTCGCGCGCTCGCATCGGCTGGGCTGGCTTGCTTCCTCGGGGGCTCACCCATCTCTCACTCCCGTTCCTCCTTCGCGCTGTGGTGCCTCGGTCCGGGTGGGTGCCTGGCGGGGTCTGTTGTCCTGGGGTGTGCCTTCGGGGTTGAGGTGGTTGGTCCACTGGTGGGTGCTGTGCTTCTGGGGGAGGTTCGTCTGGGGTGGAGGTGGGTTCGCTTGGGGTACTGCCCCTCTAGGCCCTGTGCTTCATGGGTGGGGGTGCTTTCCTGTGGGGTGCTGAGGGATTCTTTGTGCCCTGTGGATGCTGGCGGTGGGGTGGGGCGCTACTGGTGTAGCGGGGTCTGCATAGGGGGTTTTGTACGTGCAAAACATAGGTTCTGTGTGTATAGAACCTAGGTTCTGTGTGTTCGGAATAGGTGTGGAGGTGCTTTCTGGGGGTGTGGGAGGTGGTTCCAGGTGTGCACTGTGAGTGCATGTCGTACCTCCCTCGGAGGTGCTTTGGCCGTGAGGAGGTACATGGGGAAGCGGCTCTTGTGGATGACGTACCTCAGGGTCCGGTGCCTGTACCCACCCAACTCCCTCCCTCGTACCTCAGTCGGGAGTTGCTTCCCCCTGAGGTACTCCCCCGTCAAGCACCTCCCCCCTGGTGGTGCCTCCCCGTGAGGGGTTCCCTTTGAGGTACTTCCCCCTCTCCTTCACTTTCACGTACCTCCTCCACGGGAGTGCTTCCCTGTACTGATTCACCTTCAGGTATCCAGTACAGGGAAGCACTCACAGGGAGGGACGAAGGACCCTGGGGAGGCAGAGGATGCAATGGGTACAGCACCGCCTCGACCGTGCATACCTCATGCCGTGAGGCACCGCAGCACCTCCACCCCGGAGGTGCTCCCCTGTACCCCGTCACCCCACACAGAGTCAGCCTCGCTGGAAGGGGCGGGGCACCCCAGGGGGTACGGACTGCGGGAGGCCTACCCGACCATGCACCCCGGGTGATGGTGGGCTGGGACCCGGCCCCGGACAGTGGACCACCCGGAGACTCAGCCACAGGGAAGCACCTCTCCTGAAGGTGCCTGCTACCCGGGGGTGCGTGGCCTGTGAGTGATTCGAGGCGGCGCGAAAAAATCGCGCGAACCCCTCCGGGTGAGGGGGCTGGGAGTGGGGCGAGCGGCGCGCCTCCCCCAGGTCTACCTCTCCCGTTGAGGTGCCTCCCCTGGAGCACGCGGAGCGTGCGGCGCGGCGGCGGCGCGGACGGATCGAGCAGGCGGGGCGACTCTCCCCTGGGAGTGCTTCTCCTTCCCCTGGGGCGCGGGCGTAACAGGCGTTACGGGGACATGAGAAATCTCTTCCTCTCTTCCGTTGATCGCTCGCATCGCCCCACTCGCCGCCCACTGACACCCCCAGAAGGGCACGCGGCTATCCGACATAGCCACCCACGCCCCTGGACCCGAAAGGGACACTCATGAAGCACCTGTCCGCCATCATCACCACCCTCATCAAGCACGGCCACAGCGAAGCAGTCACCACCCTCGCAGGAGTCGCCCTCGGCGGAACTCTCGCCACCCTCGGCCTCGCCCTGACCCTCTGGCTCACCTGAATCACCCATGGAGCACCACTGCCGGACAAGGGGCACACACGCTATGGGGTAACGCGCGTTACGGTCCACTGGGGCGCACACGAAAACGCCCCACCCAGAACTGCCGCAGGTGGGGCGTTTTCGTGTGTCAGACAGGTGGCAGTCAGTCCTCCCGGGGAGCCAGCCGATCCAGAGTCTCGGACATGAACCGCCCCTGCTCCACTCGTCCATCGGGCACGAACGAAGGAACCTCGACTGGGCGCACGCCCAGCCCCTCCGCGTCGGAGCGCACCAACGCTTGACCCCTCTCCAGCCCCCAGGAGGCCTTCTTCGCCCACTGACCAACCCCACCCAACTTCGAGAGCGCCCCGGGGTAGTCCGTGAAGCGGTCCCCGTTCGAGAACAGGACGTGATGGGCAGGCGAATCCCCATGCG
>NW_027184227.1:0-17968 GCF_963966145.1 Tenebrio molitor | reverse complement strand
GTTGTTTCCTGGGGGCTTTTCCTCCGGTGGACTTGCGTGCGGTCTGCTTGGTCCTGGCCATTTCGAATGAAACGAATGAAAAACAAAACTGACAATTATTAAAATCGACTCTGACGATCGTTAGACGTGCACGCGTCGAAAGGTAAACGGGTACTAAAAATTCCGCCATATTAAATTGTACTTTTATACGTGAACAAAGTCAACGGCTGACTTCGTCGATTGGTCGATGGTGAACCGTTGAATCTATATAAGGCTCCGTTAGTTGAAATTTTGCGGTAGTTGACTTCCTAGGGACGAGGTGTGCAGGTATTTTGTGTCAGTTGAAATAATCTGAAAAGATGACCGGTCGCGGTAAAGGAGGCAAAGGATTGGGAAAAGGAGGAGCGAAGCGTCATCGCAAAGTCCTGCGTGACAACATCCAGGGCATCACGAAACCCGCTATCAGAAGATTGGCTCGTCGTGGCGGCGTGAAACGTATTTCCGGTTTGATCTACGAAGAAACTCGCGGAGTCCTGAAAGTGTTCTTGGAAAATGTCATCCGAGATGCCGTCACCTACACGGAACACGCCAAACGTAAAACCGTGACAGCGATGGACGTCGTCTACGCTTTGAAACGTCAAGGACGCACCCTCTACGGTTTCGGAGGTTAATTTCCTGGCGCTCTTCACCGTTCGAGAAAACCAGAATAAAATACGAAATACAAAATCGGTTCTTTTCAGAACCACAAAATAAAAATAAGAGGAAAAAAAAAGAAACATGATGTTCTTTCGAGAAACAACGGACAATTATTACTAACTGACTACCTGATAAATGTACCAAGATCGTAAACACCCCTTGCTTTCCTTTTGGCATTGCAGTCGTAAATGATAATAATACAAAAAGAAAAGATGCATCGGTCATTTTACGAAAAAAAAAAGCTATAGTGGCCCTGAGAAGGGCCGATATTTTGAGTTTTCGCCACGGAGATGGATCGATCGTTCGTTTAAGGTTTCTTCTCGGTTTTTTTGGGTAAAAGTACGGCCTGAATGTTGGGTAAGACACCGCCTTGGGCGATCGTAACTCCGGACAGGAGTTTGTTCAATTCCTCGTCGTTTCTGATGGCCAGCTGCAGATGACGCGGTATAATACGTGTCTTCTTGTTGTCACGGGCAGCGTTTCCTGCCAATTCTAGAACTTCGGCGGCTAAGTACTCCATGACGGCGGCCAAATAGACGGGAGCTCCTGCACCGACGCGTTCCGCGTAATTTCCTTTTCTGAGAAGACGATGTATCCTACCCACCGGAAACTGGAGACCGGCACGGCTCGAACGGGATTTCGCTTTTCCCTTCACTTTACCTCCTTTACCGCGACCTGACATTTTAAGTTCGTTCGTTAGACACCACGAGAAGTAATAAAACTGACGGACGGGACTCGTCGATTGTAAAAGCTGGTAGCTGTGCTTCGAATTTATAGCCTCCGTGATAGGAGAATAGGACGTGACGATTGGTGGGAGCCCGTTTTCAGGTGGGGTTCTGGTGAACACACTACCTATCAGAAAGGTGGTGGTGCAAAGTTAACGCACGCACACGAGTCAGAGCAGTTCGCGAGTTTGTTGAATCGAATTGAATTGAAAAATGCCGCCGAAGACAAGTGGTAAGGCAGCCAAGAAGGCCGGGAAAGCTCAGAAGAACATTTCCAAGAGCGACAAAAAAAAGAAGCGCAGGAGGAAGGAGAGCTATGCCATCTACATCTACAAGGTGTTGAAACAAGTCCATCCCGACACCGGTATCTCTAGTAAGGCTATGAGCATAATGAACAGTTTCGTGAACGACATCTTCGAACGTATCGCCGCTGAAGCTTCCCGTCTGGCACACTACAACAAACGTTCGACGATCACCAGCAGAGAAATTCAAACTGCCGTGCGTCTGTTGTTGCCCGGTGAGTTGGCCAAGCACGCCGTCTCCGAAGGTACCAAAGCCGTCACCAAGTACACCAGTTCGAAATAGATGTTTTTCGTTTTCGACACATTTATAAACGGTTCTTTTCAGAACCACAAAAACTCTCGAACAAAAAAGAAAAAGACGTGAAACAGCGATTTTTAATTAACTTTTATTATGTCATTATTATTATTATTAGGTTTCATGCATTATCGGTATTTTGCACCCATGCCTATCCAACTTGTAGTTATGTGGTTATTGTATTCGAAATAATTTAGTTGATTGAGGTTATGTTATGAATAAATTTCTATTTTGCCAGAATACAACTCTTCGGAAGAAGAAATCAAATAAACAATCGTACATCTGCTGAACAACCTAGTTGATGGTTGATGGATTTGCATTACCCAGCATATAGCCTAAATGTTCATCTTTAGTGAAATTAAAATTACTTAGCTTTTTTAAGAAAGAAAAAATTAGAACGAATTCTCATCGAAAAAACCGCGATTCCTACAAATGATACAGATGGTTTTGTAGTCGCGTATGTTATTGAATACAATGAGCCGACATTTTTCCGACTCTTTGTTTCATCGAAAACGTTGTTGACATTAGCAAGGAACGTTAAGGATTCCCTGAAACAGACAATTTCACTGTTTTGGAATAGCAGTATGTGCAAATGAGAGGACAGAAGACTTTGAAAAAAGGAGTGAACAAAACTGTACTTTAGTACAGAATGTTATGTTTATTTTAATTTCAATTGTTCCTGTTTTAATGAGATTTTTTATGTTCCTAAATCATTTTCTATTTTTTTTTTCATTAGAGAAGAGTTATTGTCGAGTTATTATCTCTACCTAGCATAAAAATTAAAATACTTTGCAACATTACGTTATTATACATTGCATATCTGACATAAAATACTTGCAAAAATTACTTAGCTAATTAATATTACGCATGACAACTCACATTATTTACTTTGCAAAACATTATAGAATACATAACAGATAATTGTGACCCTGTGTATTGTTCATTGGAATTAAAATAAAAAAAACGTGATTTCGTCAATCGCCGTTATTTGCGACTTCAGGCAACTGTCGCTAAGAGCTATTTTTGTTTCTCCGTTCAATTTCCCGATAAAATCGTCGACTTAGTTATTAACTAAGTTCTTCAGTTAGGTGGTATCAACAATACCACAATAGCCATGTTGCCGGAGTTTTTTGATAAAAGACTTGCTAGTTGGAATACAGAAAATATTTACCAAACACCTATTCACGATAATAAACCGGGGCACTATTGTGGGTTTTCGGTTGGTTTTATATTATATTAGGTACTCACCCTTCGTAACGTGTCTCCACGAAAAAACGTCACTTTCACACTAACCACCTTTCGTTTTAACTCTCGCGACGATAACTGAAATGTTGACGCGCGCCGGACAGATTCACGGACATACAACCACCCACCCACCCCGCGCCCCGGTTTCCGTCTGGACTGGTTCTGTCGTCCGAGTGAGTGCCAAAAATTAGCGTTCGTCTATTAAATGATTGTCGGATGATGATTATTGACGGACACTTTTATCGCACCCGATCACACTTTAGTTACTACCTACGTTTAGTATCGACGACGCATCGTTTCGATTATTGAAATTCGAATTGAATTTTTTTTTTTTCTAGTTTTCGACGTAGATTCGCGTGACACAAATATTATGAGCCTTTTTGGATCGATTTCGTGTGCATCACGCCATTTCTACGGGCGAACGTGAATGTGTGATGTTGACGTGATGGAAGCAACGTTTAGGCAATCCGCATTACGTATTACTATCAATTATATTTTAAACGAATGAAAACTTCAATTCAGAAGTGTGATAATCCCGATCCATTCAAGTTTTGTTAATTTTAGATTAAAAATGCGTGAGTATTAATTGCTAACGATGCCAAAACATCGCATATTCAATGTAAAAAGAACAAGAGCAACGGGCCATTAAGTTAATTTAAAAATAACTCGTACCGGATAAGTCGAATACGTATCCAGGGAAAATTTATTAATTTTAAAATTGACCGGCGGAAACAGGTTCTCGCCTCCCACCACTTTTGTGTAGCGGCCGCCAAATCAAATTTGTTTTTATATAATTGATTTCAAAAAATTGAAATTCACGCATAGTTATCTTGTGCCTGAAGTGGGTCATTTTCATTGCATTGTTAGTAAGATCGAAACCATAGAAACCATACAAAACGCATACGACTATTTCTGTTTTTCATTTCACGCACTGTTTTTTATTAGTTACCTAGCAACATGGTCACTGCATTGAAACTTCAGAGTTCCTTCAAAAATTTGAATTTTTAATTTCAATTTTTTGAATCAATGATTTAATATAAAAATAACTATTGTGGAAAACAGCAAAAAATAAAATAATACCACTAATTGGCGGCTGGTCAGGATAGACCTAACGTTCGAAATTTAGAAAAATATTTTTTTTATTTTAATACTGTTACTTTTCTAATGAAGTGCGAAATAAGTTGTGCCCCATAGCTATCTTTTTTATTTTTCACTACGACAATTACAAAGTGTTGATATTCACAACTTTTCGTGAGCACTTCGATAGAAATGAACAAGAACGCAGGAAAATTCCACACCGAATATTAATATTCTGTCTTGGCCCATGTTTACTTTTATCTACCCGCAAAACAAAATGTTCGGATTTGTCAGGGGTATTCTGATTTAAAAAAAGAAGAACATTTGACGAATATTTTAAGTCTCAAACGTTTGGAAAATAATGCAACAACAATTCATAGACTACAAAAAAGCCTATGATTCAGTACCACATTCATGGTTAATTAAAATTCCTTAAAATTTATAAAATTAATATTAAATTAAATCACCTTCTTTATATGGATGACATAAAACTTAACAATAACTGAAAATCAATCAATATGTCGTGGTCATTACGAAAATTTAGAATATATAACTAAAGAAGGAGAAATCATTAAAAATTTAAATAAAGGAGAATTTTATAAATATTTAGGTATTAATCAATCAAATCAAATTAAATCTATTCTTTTGGTGTTATAAAATGGTCCAAAACTAATTTAAAGAATATAAATATTCAAACTAGAGTTCTCTTTATAAAATTTTGTAAACATCACCCCAAATCTGCTGTTGAAAGATTTATTTTACCACGCGAAAATGGTGGTAGGGGTTTTTCAAATCTAGAAATTCTACAACACAATCAAATTGCTTCACTAAAAAATTATTTTCTCAATAGAGCTCGTGATATGACACTATAGCAAATATAAAAACAAAAGTCTTTACATGGGAGATATTTTAAAGAGCTGAGGGTTTTATATTTGCAATACAAGATCTTGCACCGTTTTGGCTCACAGCGAATATAAAAAACGTCATGATATATTCGCAAAAATTATACACATGAATTTAGCAGTTAAATTCAATTTATTAAAGGATACACAACCACATTACATTTATAAACCAGAAAGTTGTTTAGAAAATGACAATTACAAATTATATTTTGATCGCACAGTTTTAACTGACATTCACATTCAGCATAACAGACCAGACATTATTATTTTAAATAAACAACAAAAGCAAGCATATCTTTTAGATATAGCTGTTCCAAATTCACACAATATAACACAGACATATAATACAAAAATTAATAAATATATTATTATAATTTCAGCAACAGGAATAGTACCGCAATCTCTTTTTAAAAATTTAAAAAATTGGTTGGGACTTAGAGAACACATAAAACACAAAAAAGTCAAAATGTGGAGGCGAGACGCCGGTAATTATGTTGATAAGCACTGCACTACTGCCGCCGGGTGGAGGTGGGATCGAAAAGAAGATGCTCTCACTGCTCTCACTCACAATAAGTTCGGAAAAACCGAATTTTATTATCGTATTTAATTGACGTCACAGTTACTTTGGCGAAACAGGAGCTCGCTTTTCGAAGGCATGATGAAAAAGACAGACGAATCAATTTGATATATAAAACCTAACAGGAACGGCTGGTCCATGAGGTCATTTGGGTAATGAACCCCTAAAAAATAAAGGTTTTACCCAACACCAGCCGCGACTGCAATGTACACAAGACTATGACTGCTACATATTATGTTATTTCAACCAAATCAGAAGTACAATAATTTTGAAAAGTAAGTGCAATGTATACTTCTAAATCTATCTAAATTTATTAATATGTAATTTTTTTCAAAACTATCGATCTTTCTTTGAACATTTTCAATTCACAATTCACTGTTGGAAGCGCTGTACTTTTTAGTATAAATACGTATACGAAAAATTAAAATAATAGTTGAATTAACACATCGTTAAATGTTACGAGGAACATAGTTTTTTGGATTACACAGCAAAATCTTGGAATTTCAGTCCGATATTACTCCATTGAGTCTTTGGACTCACAAATAAATACCTCGAAAAGCCGACAAACATCTGTCTAGAACTTTTCTAGTAACCAGAGGGTATCGTAAACGACCCGTGTTTAGACCTCTTTCGTGAAAGTGACCGACCGCCGGCGCCGCTCGATTTCGTCATAAATCTCAGCCGTACCCCCCACGATAATTGACAAGTCTGTCATACAGCCCTACCATTTAAAACCTTTATTCTCTTCGTTTTAAAAATAGTTTCGCATGGTTTTTCTCTCTTCTCGTTTTACAATGGTCCAGTGACTAATAAATGAGTGTTGTGTTATGAGTTTGTTCGAGCTCAAAAAAACGTGGTTCGAAATTGTTTAACGTTTAACGAATGGTAAGTTATTCTAGTTTTTATGTTGGTCTTAACGTGTTAGGGGCCAAGAATACAACATTGTCTGTCCATTATAACATAGAACTGATATGTTGAATTCAGATCTCTAATTATTTAAAAACCAAAAAAATAAAGCAGCAGTCAAAGTGGCATGTACGCGTAACCTAATATATATTTTTTTTACATTAAAAGATCGCCGTCTTCCTCGTCGCACTTACGACATTTGCATATGTTATCTTTGTTAAACTCACGGAAGGAATATAATGAACCGGTCACCCGTCCAAGTGCTGACCGCTGCCCGCGTGGCTTACCTTCGGTGATCGAACGACAACCTTTACCGTTTGACGAGTTTTTATTCTGCAATTGTTTACAATTAATCGACAAAAAAAATTGTTTTCTTAATTATCTAGTACTTAAAGCTATGAATCTACATTATACGGGTCTGTGCATGTTTCCGAATACCTGCACGAAAAACAAATCGGTTCGGTGGTTGCTATGGATTTCAAAAAAAAACAAAAAGTGTTGGGGGGCAACGGCACGCGGTGTTCCCAAGCGGTCACCCATCCAAGTACTGACCGCGCCCGACGTTGCTTAACTTCGGTGATCGGACGAGAACCGGTGCTTTTCAACGTGGTATGGCCGTTGCCGTGGTGTTTAGGTGTGATCGTTGGTGTAAAATATATTGCTTTTAACATTCCGATGCACGAATATGAACATCAAAACGCGATGCGTTTCGTTTCCGTATGCACTTACCCTCTGACGACCGACGTCGGACCGAACTAACGGGAAATCCCACAACAACCACCACGTCACGCTCTAACGACAAGAGAGACTACTAGACGGACTGGCGATCTCCCGCGTCGCACATTTTTCGACCGCCGGCGGCGGTGGAAAATCCAGAATTTCACCCCACCTACCGCGCTGCTTGCTCCGACGACGACGAGATTCCCACATTTGGATCGACCGAAATATGTAAGTAATATCAGGAAGTTCCGATTTTCGAGAGGAGACCTGTGTTTCTATTTACCTATCTATAATAATTATCGTTATAATCATCATATCATTATTATTATTATTAACATTATTATTTATTACCATTATTATTATTATTATTATTATTTATCGTCCCTCGGATTCGGCGATCTTCGAAAATCCAAGTTGGACCGTTAGACATTCGAACGCGGTGTGCGTGGCTGACGAGTTGTTATTTTTGGCGTTTTTTCTTCGATCTTCACCCCGACTTCGGACGACGCAGGTCGGACACGAAATTACGAAGAGAGAAAGACGGAAGAAAGGAAGAAAACCTGAAGATCCGTCGAAGAAAATATCGGAAAACTCGTAGGTGCGGCATCGGTCGGACGATGAAGACCGTCTCCTTTCGGATGATCCTCTCGACGGACTTTCGGCCGTCCCGAAGGGTCCGGACGGCAACGGGACCCGTCGTCGACTCGTCCCGTTTCAACTTCCGCCGAAAACGATCGACCTGAACGTCGGAGAGGCGGTTCGCGGCATCCTGTTGTCGGAATTGCCTCGGTTCGAACACCAGGTCCTTTCTGTGCTTCGACCGTTTCGGAAGCGTTTGGCGACGCGAAGATGTCGTAAAATCGAGAAGGTGGCGCGGTATTCCGGGAAGAGATGGACCAATATTTCGGCGAACGAAATATGGATTCCCGGAATCGACGCGTCTACCCCGCACCGCCGACGTAAACCGTCGGTCCCGAATCGAAACCGTGACGACCCGGATTTAGGGCTGGTGGTTGGAGGGGCGTGTACCTGATTCGAAACCCACCGACGTTCCGAGACGAACTTCGCTATCTCCAGGGAAACTTCGGAAACCGAGTTCGGCCAGCTTGATCACACGGTGGCGATGGTGATCGAGGAAAGAGGACGATGCCATCACGCGGGCAACGATTCCGAGGCCTGCAATTTCTTCGACGGCGGACGCGGTGCGCGTTCAGTCTTCCGTCCGCAGTGGCGACTATTTTATAAAGACTTAGAAAATTTTTTTGTTCAATTCTCGTTCACGAGGTGCTCGAAGTGTACGTGTGTGAGCAAGTGTTTTTTCAATAATTATTATTAACTTTTAACGTTTTAACGTGAAAGATGGCCGACGTCGAAAATCAAACAGCATCATCGGTCACCACCGGTTCCGCTGCCACCCCTCAATCCCACGCGAAGAAAGAGAAAAAAGCGAAAAATCCCAGGGCGAAACCGTCCCATCCTCCGACATCCGAGATGGTAAACAACGCCATCAAGGGACTCAAGGAACGCGGAGGATCGTCTCTTCAGGCCATCAAGAAGTTCGTCGCCGCAAATTACAAAGTCGACGCCGAAAAGGTCGCCCCTTTCATCAAGAAATATCTGAAAGGCGCCGTGGCGTCGGGATCTCTGGTTCAGACGAAAGGTAAGGGCGCGTCGGGTTCGTTCAAGCTCGCCTCGTCCACCTCCGGTGGTGCCAAAGTCGCCTCCGCCTCCGACAAGAGGAAACCCGCTTCGTCCGCCGCATCCAAGACGAAAAAATCATCCGCCAAACGTACCGCCGTCGCGACGACTTCCGACAAGGCTTCCTCGAAGACAGCCAAAAAACAAGCCTCCCCCAAAGCGAAGAAGACTGCTGCCGAAAAGAAGAGCGCCGTCGCTGCCTCCGCCGCCGCAGCGAAAGCCAAGAAATCGGCCGCCTCCTCGGCAGAAAAGAAAACTAGAGCCGCCCCGAAACCCCGATCGCCTTCCAAAGCGAAGAAATCTAACAAGGCTGGTCCGACTAAAAAACCCAAAGCACCCAAACCCAAGACAGCCAAAGCCATTCCTGTCAAGGTGAAAAAGGCCGCTTCGCCGAAGAGGAAAAAGTGAGAAACGTGGATGGATACTCGACTCATGTTCGTTCGGCTGTGCCTCGTTCCGACGTCATCATCGTACTACCGGCAACGGGGCACGCACAAATGGCCCTTTTCAGGGCCACACGATAATCTACGACGAAAAAAAGAAATAAAACTATCCTTACGGCGAAACCAAATAAAATAGATAGCATCAGCTGGCAGGTAGGTGATGACAGGATGCAATAAAATTTTACGAACGACCGCAACCCAACCCGAATCGAGAGGACCGACCGATTATTGACATTTTTATTTTATTCATTTCCGGTTGAAGGGCGATATATTTTTTTTTTTGCCTGTAAAGTTTGAGGTTCTGAAAAGAACCGATTTTTTTGTTATAAAATTAGTGTTTCGTGTTGTTCTTCCGAAACACGATGTGGAAAAATTTAAGCGCGTTCACCCCGAATACGTCTGGCAAGTTGGATGTCCTTTGGCATGATGGTTACACGTTTGGCGTGGATGGCGCACAAATTCGTGTCCTCGAACAGACCGACCAAGTAAGCTTCGCTCGCTTCCTGGAGGGCCATCACGGCGGAGCTTTGGAAGCGCAAATCGGTTTTGAAATCCTGAGCGATCTCCCTCACCAAACGTTGAAAGGGAAGCTTGCGGATGAGCAACTCGGTACTTTTCTGGTAACGACGGATCTCACGCAGAGCCACGGTACCAGGTCTGTAACGGTGGGGCTTCTTGACGCCGCCAGTGGCGGGAGCGCTTTTCCTGGCCGCTTTGGTAGCCAGTTGTTTCTGGGGGCTTTTCCTCCGGTGGACTTGCGTGCGGTCTGCTTGGTCCTGGCCATTTCGAATGAAACGAATGAAAAACAAAACTGACAATTATTAAAATCGACTCTGACGATCGTTAGACGTGCACGCGTCGAAAGGTAAACGGGTACTAAAAATTCCGCCATATTAAATTGTACTTTTATACGTGAACAAAGTCAACGGCTGACTTCGTCGATTGGTCGATGGTGAACCGTTGAATCTATATAAGGCTCCGTTAGTTGAAATTTTGCGGTAGTTGACTTCCTAGGGACGAGGTGTGCAGGTATTTTGTGTCAGTTGAAATAATCTGAAAAGATGACCGGTCGCGGTAAAGGAGGCAAAGGATTGGGAAAAGGAGGAGCGAAGCGTCATCGCAAAGTCCTGCGTGACAACATCCAGGGCATCACGAAACCCGCTATCAGAAGATTGGCTCGTCGTGGCGGCGTGAAACGTATTTCCGGTTTGATCTACGAAGAAACTCGCGGAGTCCTGAAAGTGTTCTTGGAAAATGTCATCCGAGATGCCGTCACCTACACGGAACACGCCAAACGTAAAACCGTGACAGCGATGGACGTCGTCTACGCTTTGAAACGTCAAGGACGCACCCTCTACGGTTTCGGAGGTTAATTTCCTGGCGCTCTTCACCGTTCGAGAAAACCAGAATAAAATACGAAATACAAAATCGGTTCTTTTCAGAACCACAAAATAAAAATAAGAGGAAAAAAAAGAAACATGATGTTCTTTCGAGAAACAACGGACAATTATTACTAACTGACTACCTGATAAATGTACCAAGATCGTAAACACCCCTTGCTTTCCTTTTGGCATTGCAGTCGTAAATGATAATAATACAAAAAGAAAAGATGCATCGGTCATTTTACGAAAAAAAAAAGCTATAGTGGCCCTGAGAAGGGCCGATATTTTGAGTTTTCGCCACGGAGATGGATCGATCGTTCGTTTAAGGTTTCTTCTCGGTTTTTTTGGGTAAAAGTACGGCCTGAATGTTGGGTAAGACACCGCCTTGGGCGATCGTAACTCCGGACAGGAGTTTGTTCAATTCCTCGTCGTTTCTGATGGCCAGCTGCAGATGACGCGGTATAATACGTGTCTTCTTGTTGTCACGGGCAGCGTTTCCTGCCAATTCTAGAACTTCGGCGGCTAAGTACTCCATGACGGCGGCCAAATAGACGGGAGCTCCTGCACCGACGCGTTCCGCGTAATTTCCTTTTCTGAGAAGACGATGTATCCTACCCACCGGAAACTGGAGACCGGCACGGCTCGAACGGGATTTCGCTTTTCCCTTCACTTTACCTCCTTTACCGCGACCTGACATTTTAAGTTCGTTCGTTAGACACCACGAGAAGTAATAAAACTGACGGACGGGACTCGTCGATTGTAAAAGCTGGTAGCTGTGCTTCGAATTTATAGCCTCCGTGATAGGAGAATAGGACGTGACGATTGGTGGGAGCCCGTTTTCAGGTGGGGTTCTGGTGAACACACTACCTATCAGAAAGGTGGTGGTGCAAAGTTAACGCACGCACACGAGTCAGAGCAGTTCGCGAGTTTGTTGAATCGAATTGAATTGAAAAATGCCGCCGAAGACAAGTGGTAAGGCAGCCAAGAAGGCCGGGAAAGCTCAGAAGAACATTTCCAAGAGCGACAAAAAAAAGAAGCGCAGGAGGAAGGAGAGCTATGCCATCTACATCTACAAGGTGTTGAAACAAGTCCATCCCGACACCGGTATCTCTAGTAAGGCTATGAGCATAATGAACAGTTTCGTGAACGACATCTTCGAACGTATCGCCGCTGAAGCTTCCCGTCTGGCACACTACAACAAACGTTCGACGATCACCAGCAGAGAAATTCAAACTGCCGTGCGTCTGTTGTTGCCCGGTGAGTTGGCCAAGCACGCCGTCTCCGAAGGTACCAAAGCCGTCACCAAGTACACCAGTTCGAAATAGATGTTTTTCGTTTTCGACACATTTATAAACGGTTCTTTTCAGAACCACAAAAACTCTCGAACAAAAAAGAAAAAGACGTGAAACAGCGATTTTTAATTAACTTTTATTATGTCATTATTATTATTATTAGGTTTCATGCATTATCGGTATTTTGCACCCATGCCTATCCAACTTGTAGTTATGTGGTTATTGTATTCGAAATAATTTAGTTGATTGAGGTTATGTTATGAATAAATTTCTATTTTGCCAGAATACAACTCTTCGGAAGAAGAAATCAAATAAACAATCGTACATCTGCTGAACAACCTAGTTGATGGTTGATGGATTTGCATTACCCAGCATATAGCCTAAATGTTCATCTTTAGTGAAATTAAAATTACTTAGCTTTTTTAAGAAAGAAAAAATTAGAACGAATTCTCATCGAAAAAACCGCGATTCCTACAAATGATACAGATGGTTTTGTAGTCGCGTATGTTATTGAATACAATGAGCCGACATTTTTCCGACTCTTTGTTTCATCGAAAACGTTGTTGACATTAGCAAGGAACGTTAAGGATTCCCTGAAACAGACAATTTCACTGTTTTGGAATAGCAGTATGTGCAAATGAGAGGACAGAAGACTTTGAAAAAAGGAGTGAACAAAACTGTACTTTAGTACAGAATGTTATGTTTATTTTAATTTCAATTGTTCCTGTTTTAATGAGATTTTTTATGTTCCTAAATCATTTTCTATTTTTTTTTTCATTAGAGAAGAGTTATTGTCGAGTTATTATCTCTACCTAGCATAAAAATTAAAATACTTTGCAACATTACGTTATTATACATTGCATATCTGACATAAAATACTTGCAAAAATTACTTAGCTAATTAATATTACGCATGACAACTCACATTATTTACTTTGCAAAACATTATAGAATACATAACAGATAATTGTGACCCTGTGTATTGTTCATTGGAATTAAAATAAAAAAAACGTGATTTCGTCAATCGCCGTTATTTGCGACTTCAGGCAACTGTCGCTAAGAGCTATTTTTGTTTCTCCGTTCAATTTCCCGATAAAATCGTCGACTTAGTTATTAACTAAGTTCTTCAGTTAGGTGGTATCAACAATACCACAATAGCCATGTTGCCGGAGTTTTTTGATAAAAGACTTGCTAGTTGGAATACAGAAAATATTTACCAAACACCTATTCACGATAATAAACCGGGGCACTATTGTGGGTTTTCGGTTGGTTTTATATTATATTAGGTACTCACCCTTCGTAACGTGTCTCCACGAAAAAACGTCACTTTCACACTAACCACCTTTCGTTTTAACTCTCGCGACGATAACTGAAATGTTGACGCGCGCCGGACAGATTCACGGACATACAACCACCCACCCACCCCGCGCCCCGGTTTCCGTCTGGACTGGTTCTGTCGTCCGAGTGAGTGCCAAAAATTAGCGTTCGTCTATTAAATGATTGTCGGATGATGATTATTGACGGACACTTTTATCGCACCCGATCACACTTTAGTTACTACCTACGTTTAGTATCGACGACGCATCGTTTCGATTATTGAAATTCGAATTGAATTTTTTTTTTTTCTAGTTTTCGACGTAGATTCGCGTGACACAAATATTATGAGCCTTTTTGGATCGATTTCGTGTGCATCACGCCATTTCTACGGGCGAACGTGAATGTGTGATGTTGACGTGATGGAAGCAACGTTTAGGCAATCCGCATTACGTATTACTATCAATTATATTTTAAACGAATGAAAACTTCAATTCAGAAGTGTGATAATCCCGATCCATTCAAGTTTTGTTAATTTTAGATTAAAAATGCGTGAGTATTGTACTATTGCTAACGATGCCAAAACATCGCATATTCAATGTAAAAAGAACAAGAGCAACGGGCCATTAAGTTAATTTAAAAATAACTCGTACCGGATAAGTCGAATACGTATCCAGGGAAAATTTATTAATTTTAAAATTGACCGGCGGAAACAGGTTCTCGCCTCCCACCACTTTTGTGTAGCGGCCGCCAAATCAATTTTGTTTTTATATAATTGATTCAAAAAATTGAAATTCACGCATAGTTATCTGTGCCTGAAGTGGGTCATTTTCATTGCATTGTTAGTAAGATCGAAACCATAGAAACCATACAAAACGCATACGACTATTTCTGTTTTTCATTTCACGCACTGTTTTTTATTAGTTACCTAGCAACATGGTCACTGCATTGAAACTTCAGAGTTCCTTCAAAAATTTGAATTTTTAATTTCAATTTTTTGAATCAATGATTTAATATAAAAATAACTATTGTGGAAAACAGCAAAAAATAAAATAATACCACTAATTGGCGGCTGGTCAGGATAGACCTAACGTTCGAAATTTAGAAAAATATTTTTTTTATTTTAATACTGTTACTTTTCTAATGAAGTGCGAAATAAGTTGTGCCCCATAGCTATCTTTTTTATTTTTCACTACGACAATTACAAAGTGTTGATATTCACAACTTTTCGTGAGCACTTCGATAGAAATGAACAAGAACGCAGGAAAATTCCACACCGAATATTAATATTCTGTCTTGGCCCATGTTTACTTTTATCTACCGCAAAACAAAATGTTCGGATTTGTCAGGGGTATTCTGATTTAAAAAAAGAAGAACATTTGACGAATATTTTAAGTCTCAAACGTTTGGAAAATAATGCAACAACAATTCATAGACTACAAAAAAGCCTATGATTCAGTACCACATTCATGGTTAATTAAAATTCTTAAAATTTATAAAATTAATATTAAATTAAATCACCTTCTTTATATGGATGACATAAAACTTAACAATAACTGAAAATCAATCAATATGTCGTGGTCATTACGAAAATTTAGAATATATAACTAAAGAAGGAGAAATCATTAAAAATTTAAATAAAGGAGAATTTTATAAATATTTAGGTATTAATCAATCAAATCAAATTAAATCTATTCTTTTGGTGTTATAAAATGGTCCAAAACTAATTTAAAGAATATAAATATTCAAACTAGAGTTCTCTTTACAAAATTTTGTAAACATCACCCCAAATCTGCTGTTGAAAGATTTAATTTACCACGCGAAAATGGTGGTAGGGGTTTTTCAAATCTAGAAATTCTACAACACAATCAAATTGCTTCACTAAAAAATTATTTTCTCAATAGAGCTCGTGATATGACACTATAGCAAATATAAAACAAAAGTCTTTACATGGGAGATATTTTAAAGAGCTGAGGGTTTTATATTTGCAATACAAGATCTTGCACCGTTTTGGCTCACAGCGAATATAAAAAACGTCATGATATATTCGCAAAAATTATACACATGAATTTAGCAGTTAAATTCAATTTATTAAAGGATACACAACCACATTACATTTATAAACCAGAAAGTTGTTTAGAAAATGACAATTACAAATTATATTTTGATCGCACAGTTTTAACTGACATTCACATTCAGCATAACAGACCAGACATTATTATTTTAAATAAACAACAAAAGCAAGCATATCTTTTAGATATAGCTGTTCCAAATTCACACAATATAACACAGACATATAATACAAAAATTAATAAATATATTATTATAATTTCAGCAACAGGAATAGTACCGCAATCTCTTTTTAAAAATTTAAAAATTTTGGACTTAGAGAACACATAAAACACAAAAAAGTCAAAATGTGGAGGCGAGACGCCGGTAATTATGTTGATAAGCACTGCACTACTGCCGCCGGGTGGAGGTGGGATACGAAAAGAAGATGCTCTCACTGCTCTCACTCACAATAAGTTCGGAAAAACCGAATTTTATTATCGTATTTAATTGACGTCACAGTTACTTTGGCGAAACAGGAGCTCGCTTTTCGAAGGCATGATGAAAAAGACAGACGAATCAATTTGATATATAAAACCTAACAGGAACGGCTGGTCCATGAGGTCATTTGGGTAATGACCCCCTAAAAAATAAAGGTTTTACCCAACACCAGCCGCGACTGCAATGTACACAAGACTATGACTGCTACATATTATGTTATTTCAACCAAATCAGAAGTACAATAATTTTGAAAAGTAAGTGCAATGTATACTTCTAAATCTATCTAAATTTATTAATATGTAATTTTTTTCAAAACTATCGATCTTTCTTTGAAACATTTTCAATTCACAATTCACTGTTGGAAGCGCTGTACTTTTTAGTATAAATACGTATACGAAAAATTAAAATAATAGTTGAATTAACACATCGTTAAATGTTACGAGGAACATAGTTTTTTGGATTACACAGCAAAATCTTGGAATTTCAGTCCGATATTACTCCATTGAGTCTTTGGACTCACAAATAAATACCTCGAAAAGCCGACAAACATCTGTCTAGAACTTTTCTAGTAACCAGAGGGTATCGTAAACGACCCGTGTTTAGACCTCTTTCGTGAAAGTGACCGACCGCCGGCGCCGCTCGATTTCGTCATAAATCTCAGCCGTACCCCCCACGATAATTGACAAGTCTGTCATACAGCCCTACCATTTAAAACCTTTATTCTCTTCGTTTTAAAAATAGTTTCGCATGGTTTTTCTCTCTTCTCGTTTTACAATGGTCCAGTGACTAATAAATGAGTGTTGTGTTATGAGTTTGTTCGAGCTCAAAAAAACGTGGTTCGAAATTGTTTAACGTTTAACGAATGGTAAGTTATTCTAGTTTTTATGTTGGTCTTAACGTGTTAGGGGCCAAGAATACAACATTGTCTGTCCATTATAACATAGAACTGATATGTTGAATTCAGATCTCTAATTATTTAAAAACCAAAAAAATAAAGCAGCAGTCAAAGTGGCATGTACGCGTAACCTAATATATATTTTTTTTACATTAAAAGATCGCCGTCTTCCTCGTCGCACTTACGACATTTGCATATGTTATCTTTGTTAAACTCACGGAAGGAATATAATGAACCGGTCACCCGTCCAAGTGCTGACCGCTGCCCGCGTGGCTTACCTTCGGTGATCGAACGACAACCTTTACCGTTTGACGAGTTTTTATTCTGCAATTGTTTACAATTAATCGACAAAAAAAATTGTTTTCTTAATTATCTAGTACTTAAAGCTATGAATCTACATTATACGGGTCTGTGCATGTTTCCGAATACCTGCACGAAAAACAAATCGGTTCGGTGGTTGCTATGGATTTCAAAAAAAACAAAAAGTGTTGGGGGGCAACGGCACGCGGTGTTCCCAAGCGGTCACCCATCCAAGTACTGACCGCGCCCGACGTTGCTTAACTTCGGTGATCGGACGAGAACCGGTGCTTTTCAACGTGGTATGGCCGTTGCCGTGGTGTTTAGGTGTGATCGTTGGTGTAAAATATATTGCTTTTAACATTCCGATGCACGAATATGAACATCAAAACGCGATGCGTTTCGTTTCCGTATGCACTTACCCTCTGACGACCGACGTCGGACCGAACTAACGGGAAATCCCACAACAACCACCACGTCACGCTCTAACGACAAGAGAGACTACTAGACGGACTGGCGATCTCCCGCGTCGCACATTTTCGACCGCCGGCGGCGGTGGAAAATCCAGAATTTCACCCCACCTACCGCGCTGCTTGCTCCGACGACGACGAGATTCCCACATTTGGATCGACCGAAATATGTAAGTAATATCAGGAAGTTCCGATTTTTCGAGA